>NC_142857.1:8787878-9090909 GCF_061612785.1 Hesperophylax consimilis
TCACAAAATTACATCACAAACCCAACCTAAAAAAACATTTTTTTCCGGTGACTTAAAGGTTAAAAAGTTTTGGAGCCGGGTGTACACTTCGACGCTTTTAATATATTAAAAACCGATACAAACCCCCTAGCAACCGATTTTTTCAATTTTGACCTAAAATTTTCAACTCAACAAACCCAACCCAATTCCAACCCAATTTATTCGAAAACGAAAATTCCAATCAAAAAGTTAAGCCACAAAATTTACTGCAAATGTTATTCACCAGTTTTCGCATGTACTACGAGTTTCCGGACACCGTGTACAAAAGACCTTGACGTAGGAAACCTAAATATCGTTTCGTAAGTAGTACCTACCTAAAAACCTACGTGGTGGTGGTGGGTAGAATTACTGAATGATATTTATTGTCGGTTTTCACGGTTAATTTATTTTGTGAAGTACCTACCAACTTGCTTGTCAGCACGCGCACTTTCATTCTACGTCCTTTTCTCAATGTAGTAAGTAGTGACATGTGACATTACAAATTATGGAAACGTACGTACAAATGTGAAAAGTAGCAAGCGAAAGGTACGGTAATTGTCGTTCTTTCGACTTAGTGATTTTAGTACTAAACTGTCAACCGTCGCGTGAGGTGCGCTGTCTCTAACCAAATTGCGTAAATGAGTGCCAAAATGAAGCCAAGAAATAAAATGTCACTCGTAAATACACGCTAATTGTTTATTATTACAAATAATATAATTATTTCGATTCTTTCCCGAAGATTTTAAGAGCCATTAGAGAAAGCGATATTAGCGAACTTAACAGAAAGGAGAACCTATTTGTAATAGGTCGTCTCACACAGCATTCCGTATTCGTATTAGTGTAAGCGAGTAAGCTTATTTTAATCACACCCGTGATGTAGAAGGTAGTATTTGCCGCAACTTTTAAATACGAAAACGTCGCCCGATTCCATATCTGTCATACATGAACAGTACATTAAGAATTTGCTAGTGTTTGTCCTGTGTTACTTGCAACATTTTATGGCCCATACTTCGAACGCCAATGTCAGCTCTATATATATATATTATTATTTTTTTGGTAAACTAATGCTTAAGACAAGATTTTTTATGCATAGCACAAAGGGTAACAATTATTTTACAAGCAATAATTATTCGCCTGAAACACTCATCCACATTGAAAAATCTCCTGATAAAAGATACATGAGGTTGGCGTTGGCGTCATGTATCTTTTATCGGGACATTTTTCAATGTGGATGAGTGTTTCAGGCGAATAATTATTGCTTGTAAAATAATCTATATATACATCCTCGGTGGTGCGAACACGGAATGTTTTCTCAACCAGGATATCATCAATCGATTGGATTCAATTGAAATAAAGCTTTATCTATACTATTACTCGACAGAAAATACACTACTCTATTACGTAGGTACTTACAATTTGTATAATTCTCGTCCCTGGGAGACATTTGTATGCAGGACTGGATCTGAGCCAGAACCCCAAGAACGCTGTGTTAGGTGTTAAAATATAATCAGCGCCTTGCCTACTTGCTCCTGCTGCAATTGTGCCTGCACAGGATATGCCCTGTTAGTATGTCTTAGGTATTTATAATACATGACTTGTCTCGTTCAGGAAGGTACCATTCGAAGATAATTGTGTTTAGTAATTTATGGTGGTACAGGCATGCACAATATTATGCTGCATGATCAATAATACCATCACAATGCGTGGCCATTCGCATGTGCATTCATTGTTAAAGGTGTTGCACCCATACGCTGACGTAATCTATTATTCATTATGATACTATTATATATTTGTTTGCCAAAGAAAGGTTTTTAGCATGAACAATTAGGAATTCTTATTGGAGTCAATTCTGTATATCGGTGAAATTTGTGAAAGTGCCTACGCCATTTTTTCCTTCGCCGGGTGAAGAATCCGAAACATTTAAGGCCCAGAACAAAGTTAGAAATTCTCTCTGAGTATGTGACCTAGGTATAAATAATCGATCATTGTACAACTTCTATATCGAGCATTCAATGTGTTTTACCTAAATCAATATTTAATGTAATATTCAAGTAACTACATACTTTACGGAGTACAGACTCCGTTGAATTTTTCAAGCTTTCCATTGTGATTTGTAAGTAGGTACTTAAATACCTACCTAAAACCATAGACCATAATATTTTATTTAACTTTTTTCTTATTTCAAATACGAAATTATACAATTTTTCCAATAAACGGCACTCAATGAAAATTCATTTTTCAAACTTTCTTCAGGCAGGTAGGTACCATAGTATTGAAAATATGAGAATAAGAAAGTCTAAATAAATACGACGATTTCACATTTGAAAAAGTAATCTTCAACGGAAACGGAGCGCACAAACAAATTTACAGACAGATGAAATGCAAAACGGTCTAGTTAAAACAGGGCTACGTTCGATCAGTAATGCAATTCCCATAATATATAATGGAATATTATAACTCCAGTAAAAAATATTATGGCTTAAAAATGTATTCAAATGGATCAATAAACGCTGATTCTGAATTTAAAGAAGTTTTATTATATACGTAGAATTAATAAATCGTCCTTTAGAAACGAATGAAACACCATATCATTAAAACACACCATTTGGCTGATTTTTACGCGTTCTGGCATCACAACCAGTCTACGTGAGTAATATATCTATTCTCCACAGTCCAAATCTGAACCAATTTTTTTCGTAGTAATGCAGGTTTTTAAACATCGATAAATTGTTTTAGCACTTTCGTTCAATACAATAACACGAGTGACGAGATGCTAACATTTTACCTAATGTTAAAAGCGGGTAATCTTAAGAGGAAGCTACAAGCCAAAAATGTGTATATTCTTGGTATTCCTTATATTGTAGGTAATAGGCATTAAAATCGCTTGACAAACGAAGTCTAGAAACGTTCGATTTCAAGTAAAAAAACTGTAAATAATTTTATAAGAAAGCAAAAAAGTTAATCAAGTGAAACTGTCACAGATAATCTTAGCTATAATACTGTATTTTTTAAAAGTTGTTTCCTTTATGCGTTCATACATTTCTATTCAAAATAATTGTTTTTTAGTAGTTTACATTTATATTTTTTATTGAGTAATTTATATATTTTATTTTATTCTATTCGAGCGAAACGATAGGAAAATCTTCAATTTATCTAAAGCATATTTTTGGTATTCATAATATACACCAACTCATTATAAAGATTAATCGAAAAAGTGATTTGGCACTAAGCTTCGCTTTAAGAATAAAAAACGTCTCGACTCCCATACAAAATACAGTGCCGATTAAGAAAAGAAAAAAAATGCTTTTTGAGATTGGTGACCGGTAACGCCACTGGGCACATCCATAGATTTGGTGCAATTTTGGTAGACTCGATAAATTACCAATAAAAATACTGGTATTTAAATTACAATGTCATTAGTCGACATTGATAAAAAATATTAAATAAGGGAATTGAGTTTCTTACGGCATTAATTTAATTGTAAAAATATATAAATGATGTAGGTCCACAGTCTAAAGTGAAATAATTATTACTTAACACTATATGGTCGGGCATTTTACTGCCAAATTGGGGGCAAAGCGCGGGTGTTTTTTAAATTTTAGCGCCAAAATTAGACTTTCCTCAAAATATTCATATCTTATGATCTATTTAATATTTTTCGATGAAACTTTCAGTGTTTTACTTTAAAAAGATGTCTCTATTTATTTACTTAGCAATGTACGTGTAATTCTTTTTTTTATGAACAAAAACTTTCTACTTTCTTGGGAATCATAGAAAAAACAGTATTTCACAATCGAAATAACACATCGAAATTTATTCATATAAAAAAACAAGATTATTTAGAATTTTTCAATACATATAAAAACAACTATTACCTAATAGTGCTTCAATGTGCGATAGCGTTCGAAACACTTTCCTTTATGCAGGGGCACATTGTAAAACTTGCACATGTACCGCGTTTCACTGCGTAGTTTGTGAGCACGGGACAACGATTTTATTTTTTTGTTGTCTTTCAAACTCATTGTATTGACATGTAGATAGATCGGGTACCGCCGACAATAGAAAACACATGAGCCCGCACCCATTTAAAACCCCTTGTTTACAAGTTTCCCGCTCCTTACCGCTAAAAAGGCGTATGACGAGTTTTCTCGTTTCCCGCAAAGAATGTGTAAATAACAGAGATTTTTCAAACGTAGTCAATATCAAGAATTATCTCCGTTATGCACGAGAAACAATACTCATCACCGTTCACCGAGGCGCAGTCACGCGTCTATAAATTAATAACCCAAATTATCATTACCTCTGCATCATCAGTAGTCGTCAGTAAGTAGTAGCCAGTAGGTACTGTACCCAGTAAGTACCTACTATTTAGTGCAACACGCAGCATGATTTATTGTTTTTACAATCTATTATCATGACAGACGATGATGGATTTACTGGTACCTACTTATTATAATATTCTCTAATTATTATTTGATGTCATGGATGGATAATATTTTATCCAAGATTCAACTCTTCTCTAACATGTCTTTTATTGTTTTGTACTAAATAATAAATAATAATATATAAAAAAATTATTTGACTTTTGAAGGTAATATCAGTGTAATAATCTATCATTGAAGAAGAAGATAATACAAACAAATCTTAACGAAACATGAAACAGATCAAGACATAGAAAATAAATAATAAGATAATGGTCTCAACTGGGAATCTAACTATTATAGCTATCTTATAGATATTGGGTTGCCATCTCTAAAATTTGGCAACCAGGACAAGAGGCGTGAAAACCCCGGATTTTAGAGCCCATAACCCGGACATGCCAACAGATTTTTTTAAACACAATCAGTGTAATAAAAACAGTTTAAAATGTCATAAATCTCCTTTTTATTTAATTTCAGACCTTAAAATTGAATTTTGTCATCTTTTATCATCATTTTAAATGTACCTAACAAAACAGAATCTTATTACAGTTTGTTACCCATTGTTTTCATAATCAGTTAGAATTTTTTCATTCTTAAAATAAAACAAAAATTATTAATATACTGTTATGAAAACTAAGCCTTATTAAAATATTAAACTTAACAAAATTCAATTAAATTTTTAAACAAAAATCATAAAAATACTGAGACCATTTTAGTATTCAGTCTTACAATTTTTGAGGTAATTCTTTTAACTGAATAATAATTATCTTCTTTAAATTTGTATCAGCAGCCATTTACACAACAAAATACCTCTTAACATAATATGAACTAAATTCAGTCTTCTTAAATCTCAAGCAACAAAACTGACCCTTTTTAAAGTTTAGACTTACTGGAATGTAAGTTACATTATTAATTTTTTATAACATATAATATCCAAAACTATTCTCATTTATATCACCTTAAATTTTAGTCAACAGCCATATTACCTTAACACAGGCATTAGCCTAGTATGGTTGTAAAAAAAACATAACAATTGTAATTTCAAGAAATCTATGAAATAATAAAAAATTAAAATTCTACATTTCTTTTACGTAATAAAAACAATCATTACTTTAACTACAAAAATGAATAGAAATTATAGCACTTGTAAGTACATTATTTGATTATCTAGCTATTAAAGATTTTTCCTCAGCCTCTTGCCTTTTTACTTTTCAGTTTTTTTTTGTATTTATCACTCTTTCCGATAGCTTTTAGAATATCTTTCCTTTTAAAAAGGAATTTGTAAAAATCAATGCAGCTGTATTCTTGGAAATTGAATTTAATTTTAATTACTGGCGAGATTGTTTCTACGTTTAGTTAATTTCTTTCTTTTGTGAAATCAATGAGAATATTCTCTCCACGTTGGTAAACCATTGGCAAACCCGGACTACAAATGAAACCCCGCCCGGACGCTCCCCGGACGGATGGCAACCCTATATAGATACCTATTATTTCATATCTTAAAAACTGGTAACGAGATTTATATTTTGATTGCAGATCGATTACCGAATAGATGTTGTAGAATTAACTACGTTAAACAGTATATGATGTAATAACTTAGATATCGCATAAAACTCTCGTTCGGGGGGAGTATTTTACCTCTCCGGAACGGGAGGGTTAAAAGAAAAAATAAAACATTTATTTCAAGAGCTACCCAGCCATATAGTAGATACAACCCCGCCTATTAAATACTAGGTAGGCACCAAGTACCTACCCATGTAAGTCCATTGTGATAAATACTAGGTAGGCACCAAGTACCTACCCATGTAAGTCCATTGTAATAAATACTAGGTAGGCACCAAGTACCTACCCATGTAAGTCCATTGTAATAAATACTAGGTAGGCATCAAGTACAGACCCATGTAAGTCCATTGTAATTAACACTAGGTAGGCACCAAGTACCTACCCATGTAAGTCCATTGCAATAAATAATAAATAGGCACCAAGTACCTACCCAAGAAAGTCCAATGTAATTAATACTAAGTAGGCACCAAGTACCTACCCTTGTAAGTCCATTGTAATAAATACAAGGTAGGCACCAAGTACCTACCCATGTAAGTCCATTGTAATAAATACTAGGTAGATACCAAGTACCTACCCATATAAGTCCACTGTAATTAATACTAGTTAGGCACCAATGGTGCCTATCCGAAAGAGATAAACGGAGACTAGAGGCTTTTGAGATGTGGTCCTATAGAAGACTGTTAGCAATTTCCTGGAGAGACCATGTTACAAATGAGGAGGTTCTCCAAAGAATCGAAGGAGGAAGGCACCTGCTCAGGACCTTGTCCGAAAGGCGTGCAAGATGGATCGGCCATGTTATACGACAAGAAGGCCTCTTGCATGTCATAATGGAGGGTATGACCGAGGGGACCAACTCTAGGGGACGCCCACGCCGAGAGTACCTGGAGGACCTGCTGGTGGACGTGCGCTGCTCATCATATGCACAAGTCAAAAGAGCCGCACAAGACAGGGAAGAATGGAAGAGGAGATTAGATGAAATAGCTGCAAACCAATCCCAGGATTGAAACCAAAGAGAGAGAGGCACCAAGTACCTACCCATGTAAGTCCAACGAAATTAATAATAGGTAAGCATTAAATTCCTACCCAATTCCTACATGTAAGTCCACTGTAATAATTACTAGGTAGGTACCAAGTACCTACCCATGTAAGTCCATTGTAATAAATACTAGGTAAGCACCAAGTACCTACCCATATAAGTCCATTGTAATAAATACTAGGTAGGTACCAAGTACCTACCCATGTAAGTCCACTGTAATTAATACTAGGTAGATACCAAGTACCTACCCATATAAGTCCACTGTAATTAATACTATTTAGGCACCAAGTACCTACCCATGTAAGTCCAACGAAATTAATAATAGGTAAGCATTAAGGCCTTGCGCGCACCACGATTTTCTGTACCACGATAATTTTGTCGCAGAAATGCAACGTATGAGTTAGTAAGTATGTGCGCGCCTAAATTCCTACCCAATTCCTACATGTCGCACCACGATTGTATTTTTTGCGACACTATTTTAAAATCGTGCTATAATAAATCGCAAAAATAATACTGCGCGCATCGCGATGAAAAAATGCGATGAATTGTTCATTCTCAACATGGATTTCGTACAAATTGCTTGTATTGTTTTGCTTCTTCGGAAGAGGAGGAATAAAAGAACACATAAATACTGGACTCATCCTTTTACAGCAGAAAGATATGTTAAAGGTTTCTCTTATCTGAAATACAATGATCTTCGACAATATCCAAAAAAAATCTTTGGATATTATAGAATGACGATTCAGACATTTGACAAACTATTAAGAATTGTTGGACCTCAAATTGCATACAATAATACTAGATGGCGGAATGCAATCTCAGCTGAAGAAAGGTTGTCAGGTAGCGATTTTAAATCGCAGTGCGTTAGCATTTGAAGTTATATGGACACGCGCGCCCTGCGATTTAAAATCGCTACCCGACAACCTTTCTTCAGCTGAGATTGCATTCCGCCATCTAGTATTATTGTATGCAATTTGAGGTCCAACAATTCTTAATAGTTTGTCAAATGTCTAAATCGTCATTCTATAATAGCTAAAGAATTATTTGGATTTTGTCGAAGATCATTGTATTTCAGATAAAAGAAACCTTTAACATATCTTTCTGCTGTAAAAAGATGAGTCCAGTATTTATGTGTTCTTTTATTCCTCCTCTTCCGAAGAAGCAAAACAATACAAGCAATTTGTACGAAATCCATGTTGAGAATGAACAATTATCGCAATTTTTCATCGCGATGCGCGCAGTATTATTTTTGCGATTTCTTATAGCACGATTTTAAAATAGTGTCGCAAAAAATACAATCGTGGTGCGCGCTAGGCCTAAGTCCACTGTAATAAATACTAGGTAGGCACCTACCCATGTAAGTCCATTGTAATAGAGCATTTAAAAAATATGAAACACGAAACGATGATTCATTTATTGATTAATTACTCAATTATCTGATCGTGGCTTGTGTTTGTAAACAATGAACCTATAAAAACAATGTTTTTGTAAAAATAAATATTGTTTACCTACGATTTTTCTATGTTTTTCAATTTTTATTTGTTATGTTTTTTTACTGTTTTTATGACCATAGTATTTCCATATCGTCATTTTGTTATTAATAATTAATTTTGCTTGCATTTAATCTTATGCTTTATTATTAATCTGTTATCTGCATTGATGTATTATACTAGTCAATGGTTATCTGGGAAGAAGTCGTTTAAAAACAGAGATATAATCATATGTGGCATGAATTGCAACGTTGTGGAGATGCATATTATGCACTTGTGCGTGCAGAAGGAATAACTTCTACTCTGGAACGTGCCGCAAATATACTATATATTATTTTAAATCAGTAATTTGTCATAAAACTGTAATTATTATTAACAAAAACCGTTATTACCCGTGATTTGAACACGTGACCTCCTGCTTGCTAGTCGAGAGTCTTACCTCTAGACCAATGAGGTTTGGCACGTACTACAGGGTTTTCCAATAAGAGGTGTTATTTTGATATTCAATCGTAAAAGATCAATGGTTTCGTTGCTTGTGTGGCACGTAGCGCCGTCTTGTTGAAAGTAAACGTTGTCCAGATCTATATCATCCAATTCCGGCCATAAAAAATCAAATCATCTCTTGATAGCAATCCATTCACCGTAACTGTTGCTCCAGCCTCATTTTCGAAAAGTAAGGTCCAATGACTCCGCCGGACCATAAGCCGCACCAAACAGTCACACGTTGAGGATAGAGAGGCTTTTCAACAGTAACTCTTGGGTTTTCCGAGCCCCAGATGCGACAATTTTGCTTGTTGACGAAGCCACCGAGGTGTAAATGGGCCTCATCACTCAAGATGATTTGCATTTGATTCACTCAAGTGAATTTTAATAATTTCAGTGCGTTGTTGAAGCGTGTATAGTTCCATTTTTATTAATGGCGTAGTTTTTACTTGTCAAATGTTAAAAAATGACAGCTTCAAAAGTAACATCTACCGAAATAGCGGGCTATTCAAAATAAAACCGCTTGTTGGAAAACCCTGTAGTACATTTTTATTTTCTTGTTCCTGCGTTTCTCCAACCGTTTGCTTTTAATGAAATTTGTAAATCTACTAGTAAAACAGATTTTGCCTTAATTATCTTAAGTAGCTAGTAATGCAATATTGTGTTGCGTTTTCTCTAGTTTGGTTTTAGCTTTCAACAATAAAGCAGTTACATTTAATGCGAGTTGATGTTAAAAAAGGCTTGAATTTCAAGAAATAGGCATACAAATATATTAACTTATCTTGATATTCTGAAAATCCATTGAAAAGGACCACGAACCGCCACTGCTCCGTGACACTCGGTAAAATCCCACTTTCAACATTGGAGTTACGTAGGTACCTTTATTATGTAAGATCCTAATTAGTCAACCCATGCATGTTAAACAGATCCTTCGCGTATGGGACCCTGAACCTTGGCAGAAGATTTGGCAGGAAGCCAACTTTAGGAACTACGGACTCTAGGCTAGAAGCCAATTATTCTAAGGACTTCAGACTCTAGGCTAGGCAATAGGCAGGTCTCACGAGAATGTAAATACTTCGCACAGATGCCGCACATCGCACGTGATCCGCTTGCAACTAGCAAGTAAGTATATTAATACATAATTGAACATTGGGAAGGCCCGAATACACTATTATATAATGATTATTTATTGAAATTTATTATTTATTCGTAGTTGAGAGCGGTCCACGTGCGTCGTGCGACCCATGTGAACGATGCTAATGTGGAATAACTGGAAACGTCTTACGAAAAGATTAAGTTGCTTCCTTGTTTTACGCTGCACAAAGTTGAAGATCAGGTAGATGGGTGTTTTTTGACAGTTGTCCCAAATCAAATTATTATTTCAAGTAAAAACAATCCAGAAAATCTGTGCGTATGAAGCAGTAAAAATCCTCGATCTGTGAGTTCTGTCGTCGTACAATTAGCACAGTTTTTTTGTATGGAATTTCTAGGAAGAACAATGGAAATTGATAATGACAATGGAGATTGATATTATTTGCTATGCCTTTTGATTTATTAGATTGGTTGTGTATTTTGGCCTCAAACCCAAATTTAAGTTTTGTCTGAAGAAGGCCACGCGGCCGTTCGTCTTAACCCACAGACATAGGAATTAATAGACGAGAAGATAAGGGCGAGGGGTAAAATCAACTGTTGAAGAACGAAGGGGGTTAAGCTGACTGTGATTCGTCAATAAATCAATCTGACAGTAAATAGGCATCTCGCATTATAATATCACCATTTAGTTCTTAAAAGTAAAATCTGCATTTAAATGAATAGACATTTTTACATGGGAGCGCAAATTACTCGCCACGTTATGAACTAATTTGCGAAGTCCAAATTCGTCAAAGTAAATTTCTTCTGTTTGCAGAGTCGTAGTTAGTTTCAGAGTATTTAGTTAAGACACTTTTATAAATGTTCATAATTTACTTCCTCCCAGCAACCAACCAGCTTTGTGTTTCGCGTCCAGACGTTTCTCGATGTGATAGTAACAACTGATTCATATTATACGATGTGAATATGCTTAAAATAAAGTAAAATAATGCTTATATATGGAATGTAATACGACAATTGGGTTTATTCTCTTTTTCACATCTATTTTTACAAGTTTTCATAGTACAAGTCAACATTTTGCCGTGTTATTTCGTAAAATGAACCGATGATGCCTCGACCATAGTTCGCACAAGAATGATGACGTCACGTTTTCAAATTTCATTTGAGGCCATACGCGAGCCCAGCCGGCTCAATGGAACCGGTATGGGGAGTGGGGATAATACGCTTTTAATCACTTAGGGCAGGTCTACTAATATTCATATGTCTATGGGAAAAATAGACTTTTTAAACTCCAAACATTCCTAAGTAATTTTTAAATTCTATCCATAGAGCTTATACAATTAGAGGCGCTATTGCGTATATTAATATCTCCTCGAAGCATGTTTCTATTAGAACGTGTCAAGCGGTGACTGCATTCGGTGGTTAGAGCGTTGGGAGCGTTGGAGGTCAGTTGGAGTTAAAAAAAATGGAACCCATATTTTCGCTCCATATCTCATCTATATATCAATGTTTCTATTATGACTTTTGAAATATTTTATGGGTTCTATAAATATATTTCAATTAATAAACTAGCGTTTTATGATTTCTGGCAAAGCCTGATGGGAAAAATAATAAAGAAATGTGATTTTGGCAAAGAGATTTGCAAATAATATGATATATTTTTAGCTATTATTTATTATTTTATATTCATATTTGGGAGTGTTAGAAATCTTTATATCATTGACCAATAAAATAATGGCATTATGTTTTCCACTATAAAAATATTCACCCTAGACTTGAAGAAAAGTCAATGGATGTCGCAGACTAACACAGAAAATAAATATATATATCAAAGACTCTATCTAGATTGCATTTAGTTCGGGTAAAATCTTGCAAACATTCATAAAGATAGCAGTAAAAATATTAGTTAAGAAAATGACGATTGTGTTGGTAGCTCTTAGTCGAAATTAAAAATGACGTAAGTTGATATGGTCGAATTAAAAGGAATGGGTTCAATTCGTAGATGAGACTGAATATTTTTCTATCTCTTCTGTTTCACGTCTTCCGTTTGAGAGTCGTTAATATTGTCATCAATATTACAAAAAGTGTTTTAATATGAAATACAACCCAGGTTTACATTTAAACACGAAACGGTTAAAGTGATATCAATAATTTTCCAACGTTTTCAATAATTTGAAATGAATACAATTTTTTTTTATGAGATGCATTATTTTCACCAAGGATAAATAACAGAATCGGGTGTTATAAATCATTTATAATTATTAATTATTAGCGAAATAATGCAGTCGTGATATTGCCAAAATCTGTGACCTTTTCTGTTACAATGGCTCCTAGACTATCTCCTCGATATATACTTACCTTAGTTAACAAGTTAGAGGCATATATTTATTTTTAGAGAAATTAATTATTAACCTTTGCAATCTCTTGCATGATATTGAGATGGATGGATAGGATATAGGTAAGTTTTTAGATTCTCACGGCCAAAAGCATTTTTGTTGTTTGTTTTTGGGGTGTTATGCCGTGTTGCGCTAACTCCTTCTTTAGCCGACGTTTCGGACAGCGTTGCAGTGTCCATCATCAGGGCAGATCCGGTAGATCCGAAGATCACATCACACATCTTCGGATCTACCGGATCTGCCCTGATGATGGACACTGCAACGCTGTCCGAAACGTCGGCTAAAGAAGGAGTTAGCGCAACACGGCATAACACCCCAAAAACAAACAACAAAAAAGGATAGGATATAGTTGGTCCGATTTACGGATGCGATTAAACAAAAAATATTTTTAGTATTTTTGCATGAGTCCATTTTTTAATGCGATGCCTCACAAGAGTTTTTTTCTGTCTGTACAGCGAACCTTTATTGCCATATCACCATTAGATTGACGTTGTAATTGAGGCGGGTTATGGAAGTATTCACATTTCCAATATGTACAGGGTTTTCAAATAAGAGGTTTTATGTTGATATTCAATCGTAAAAGATCAATGGTTTCGTTGCTTGTGTGGCACGTAGCGTAAACGTTGTCCAAATCAATACCATCCAATTCCGGCCATAAAAAATCATTAATCATCTCTCGATAGCGCAATCCATTCACCGTAACTGTTGCTCCAGCCTCATTTTCGAAATAGTAAGGTCCAATGACTCCACCGGACCATAAACCGTACCAAACAGTCACACGTTGAGGATAGAGAGGCTTTTCAACAATAACTCTTGGGTTTTCCGAGCCCCAGATGCGACAATTTTGCTTGTTGACGAAGCCACCGACGTGGAAATGGGCCTCATCACTCAAGATGATTTGCATTTGATTCACTCAAGTGAATTTTAATAATTTCAATGCGTTGTTGAAGCGTGTATCGTTCCATTATTTATGACATAGTTTCTACTTGTCAAATGTCAAAAAATGACAGCTTCAAATGTAACATCTACCGAAATAGCGGGCTATTCAAAATAACACCTCTTATTGGAAAATCCTGTATAAATAAATAATAATTATATATGTACATTCTAACATTGTAAATATAGTTTTTATAGTTTTGTATTAGTGATCACACTGATCACTGATCAACGAACCGGTGGATGCAATCTGTTAGCCATGAGATGATAATAGTTTGTCTATTTTATAGATAGGAATAAGATAGATCATTGTAGAAATATATTATTTATTTGTAAAGCGCCCTTGAGGTGATTTTGCACAAAAAGTTAGCTTGACAAATCATTAAAATGTTTTTATTATTATTATTAACAATGCTGGTAGGAGTGACAATGAATTTCGTATTAGACATGCGGTTTTAGCATCCCCCCTTCACTTTGGACCGTTTTGATGGATAAAAAAAGATAAAACACTGCACTCATCCACTTTCCGCCTTCATCTTCTAGTAAAATTCCTTCATCTTTTTTAAAAGTTTTTTTTTTAATAATAAAAACAAGTTTATTTATAAACAAGTTCTGCCGGCGATTTCGCCTTCCGAAGGCCTTAAAAAATCGTGGTGAATCCACTTACAGATTATCTATTTGCATTACTTCTATAAAGGTACACTTATTGACTTCCGAGTAAATTGTCAGTAATATAAATAGATCATCTGCAAGTGCAAGTGCAAGTGGCTTCACCACAATTTGATAATGCCCTTGGAAGGCGAAATAGCTGTCACGCTTAGTAATAATAATAATAATTACAAGGCAAAACTTGCATATATTGTTATTAAATATTGAAAAGTTCTACTAATTACAATTGACAACGATAAATAAATTAATATTCATATATTTAAAACAACTGTGAAAACAACGTTCTTACAATATCGCACATTTAATTTTATCTTCAGTAAGCATCTTGAAATAACCCAGGAGTATGTACTTAGAACTTTTGATAGCCCTATTATTTTTCTTAGTCTTGGTTCCCCGACCACGTGTATGTACAATGCACCAAGTTCAGTGCTCGATATAGAATATTTTAACAACCGGAACGTTGACTTCCCGGGTACACGATATTTTATATATATTTTCAGGAACCGGAGCGGTATTCCGTATTTTTCCTGTTGAATCACAAGAGCTTTGAGTGAATTAAATCATCTTATTTGTGAAGAATTGTTTCCTTTCAACGGTTATCATTTACTGCACGAAAGTTGTAACTGTTCGTATCCTTTGAAACTACAGCAACCTAATTGGTGAGTGTTGTGAGACTGAAGTAAGACTGAATCGTGCCGTACGCACAACATCTGAGGTTGCGTCTGATCCTGAAGATTACACTACAAGCCCGAAAAAATCAGGGGAAATTAGTGATGATTCATTACAATTGGATCCTATATTTACTAACAACAGAAATGCAATGACAACAGTAAGAAAATATCTTAATACAATAAAAACAACGATTATTGAATGTAAAGGAAAGATATCTGTAATACAAAAAGAAACTATTTATGTTGTTATGGAAAACTTATTTGATTTGGTCGGCCATATGAACACGGAAATGTCTGAAATGAGGGGAGAGTTAAAAAATTTACGACCACTGGCCAAGCATATTTGTGAGATCAAAGAATTAATTATTAAAGAAAATAAAGCTGTCACAACTAAAATTGACAAAAACATTGAAGATATTAAAATAAATGCGGAAATAAAATCGTATGCGGAAATAACAAGAAATGACAAAAATAATGTGGAACCACCAAACTGCAAAAAACATGAACCAATAGTCATTGTTAAGCCGAAAGATAAACAACAAAAAAATACAGTTACAAAGGATGAAATAAAACAAAATATAGATCCAGTTAATTTCGGTGTCACCGGAATAAGAAATTTTTAACAAGGAGCAGTAATCGTAGAATGCAAAAATACAGCTGCAACAAAGAAGATGGAGGAGCAAATAATCTCAAAGATGGGAGGAAAATATGTCGTGAATACACCTAAACCTAAGAATCCTAAACTAAAAATCATTGGTTTAACAGATAAATTCACTCCGGAAGAAATTGTATCGAAAATTAAAATGCAAAATGATTACCTCGAAACAATTTAATCAAAAATTGAAATAAAATTTATAAAAGAAGTCAAAACGAAACGAGGTGACGTTAACTACATCATTTTCGCGAAAGTTGACGGAAAACATACCATAGAATATTACAAGAAGGCAGAGTAAATATTGGATGGGACAGATGTCGAGTATTCGACAACATTTCACTTTTAAAGTGTTACAAGTGCAATGGCTACATGCACAAATCACAAGATTGCAGAAATGAAAAAGCATGCACTCGTTGTTCCGGAACACATGACGACGACAATGAAAACTGTCAAAACGACATCCAATGCATTAACTGCAAGAAAATGAATGATCGACTAAAATTACAACTGCCAACTGACCATTTTGCTTGGAGTGATGAATGTTCTGTGCACATGAGAAAAATTGAAGCGGAAAAAAAGAAAATTGATTTTTTATGTCACTAAAGACCTGCTCTATGGTAAAACAGTAACATAAAATTATCTTCGGACAACCAATCAGATAACGAAGAGAGTTTTTACATCCATAACATACAAAGTTCGCCTGCTCACCATGAAGAGTTATCCGCCAGAGCCGGAAAAACCATCAATATAATGCATCAAAATGTACAATGCATTCGAAATAAAATCTTAGAATTAGAAAATATTTTGTGTGAAAAAAATATCGACGTTTTTTGTGCTAGCGAACACTGGTTACAAAAGGGTGAAGCGACATCTATCAATTTTAAGGGCTATAAATTAGGTTCAATTTTTTGTCGAGAGAGCCATATTCATGGAGGTGTCTGCATTTACCTAAACGAAAACATTGCTTTTACAGAACTAGAAAGTGTTAAACAAATAACGAAAGAATTTGTATTTGAATGTGTTGGTATTGAAATCCCAAAGCTTAAAATGATAATTTGTACAGTTTACTATAATGACTCTGATATAAATATTTTTTTTGAACAACTTGAACTATTATTAAACAAAATTTGCAAAAACAACAAAAAACAAATAATACTCTGCGGTGACTTAAATATTGATACAAGCTACAAGAACAAAAACGCAGATTCACTCAAAAACACACTAAAATCTCACAACATACGCTTGATTATTGATAAACCTACTCGTATACAAGGAAATAAAAAAATTATAATTGATCATATAGGTACAAATATATCAAAAAGCTCTTACACATGGGAAGTCACAGAATTAGCTGTATCAGATCATATGGCACAGTTAATGCACGTAAAAACAGAATCTAATATAAAACAAAAGTGGTATACAAAAAAACAATTATTTAACACAGAAAACACAAACATTTTTAACAATTACATATCGTGTATATGTTGGGAACCACTGAAATCCTTTGAATCCATTAATGACAGCTACGAATACTTCATTAATGAAATAAATAATGGTATGAAGCTTTGTTTCCCCTTTAAACAGTATAAATATCCCCAAAAACGCAAAATAAATTGGGTAACGACTGGTGTTAAGATATCTATTAAACAAAAAAGACATCTGTACATGAAACAAAAAAACACAAATGACCTCACAATCATAAACAATTACAAACAATACAAAAAATTCTCAGTAAAGTAAAACAGGTAGCTAAACGGAATTACAATAGTAAACGAATTCAAAACGCGCAAAATAAAACCAAAACATCGTGGAACATAATAAAAGAGAACTCAAATAATTCTAATTCTAAAATTAAACCAAAAATCTGTCTTAAAATAAATGATAACCTGGTATCAGAACCAAAAAACATTGCAAATGAATTTAACATTTTCTTTCCACCACCGCCACCACCACAAAACACATCTCTACATCCACAATCTGCCAAAACAGTCAAAAACAAACAGTCGCGATCATTCTTTATAACGCCTGTAAACAGGGAGGAAATTATCAAAATCATCGTAAAACTGAAAAATAAAAGCAGTGTCGGCACTGACAAAATCCCTATAAAAATTATAAAAGCATGTGCAGAAGTGTTAAGTTACCCGTTGGAAATATTAATTAACAAATCTTTTGAATCAGGAACCTTCCCAGAACAATTAAAACAATCTATTATTGTACCTTTGTATAAGAAGGGTCCTAAACAGGAAATCTCAAACTACAGACCGATATCCTTATTACCAAACTTTTCAAAAATATTTGAAAGAGCCATGTACAATCGCATTTATAACTTTCTCGAAAACTTTGAGGTAATATGTCCACAACAATTTGGATTCCGTAAAGGCCGTTCAACAACACAGGCAGTTTTCAATTTTTTGAACAAAATTCTAGAAAATATTAATATTAGTAAAAAAACTGTAGGTATCTTTCTCGACCTCTCAAAAGCATTCGACAATGTTGATCATGAGCTTCTTCTAACTAAACTTGAACATGTGGGTATTAGAGGTCTAGCATTAAAATGGTTTGAATCGTACTTAAAAAATCGTCAGCAGAAAGTTCAAATTTCAAATATCAATGAAAAAATGGTCCAGTACATGGTAGAATCCAAACGGAGAACAATAAACAAGGGTGTGCCACAAGGAAGCATTCTTGGGCCTCTCCTCTTCCTTATCTATATAAACGAACTTCCAATAATTGCTGGCACAGAATGTTCAATGTTTGCTGATGACACCGCTTTGTTGTTTGAATGTAATGGAGACGTTGACAAATTTAACAAACAAGTTAACGAGACTTGCCAATTAATAGCAAACTGGCTGTTATCGCAACATCTATCACTTAACACAAACAAAACCCAAATTTTAAAATTTTGTCCAGTGCAAGCTACACCTATAAATATAAATGTAAACATTAATAATAATATTATCGAACCTTCCCAAACCTGTTCACTACTGGGAATGGAATTAGATATAAACATAAACTGGAAAGAACATGTCTCAAAAATTGTAGCAAAAATCAGTAGTTTTTCTTATGTTCTGGGTACCTTAAGAAAAATATTAAACACCGAATCAGTAATAGCCGCATACTATGGTTATGTATACTCAATAATAAAATACGGTATTATTTTTTGGGGAAACTCGGTAAACGCTAAAGATGTTTTCATCATACAAAAGAGATGCATAAGAAAAATTACAAACTCTGATCGTTTAGATTCATGTAGACCTATGTTTAAAAATCTGAAAATTCTGACAGTCACAGACATATATATATTGGAGTTATGCATGTTAGTGCGATCATCTACAGACAAGTTCCCACTAAAAAACTCAACACATAAATACGCTACAAGGCTCACAGAAAACTTACTAATACCAAAAGCAAACAAAACAATATTCCAAAAAGGACCATACTACATGGCCATTAAAGTATATAACAACCTTCCACATAACATTAAACAAATACAAGATACACACAAATTCAAAACGTTACTAAACACTTTCCTTGTTAATAAATGTCACTACACGTTGAGTGAATACCTCACGTAAATGAAACACCTATTTTTATTGGTATATATATTTGTATTTTTTTATTTTTTCATTGGTATATTGTTATTTTATCTGTATAAACATTGTAATTAAATAAATGTGGTTAGCTGGAAGAAATGGGGTCTACCCATAAGCTATACCTTTTGTAATTTTAATTTTACAATAAATAATTTTTGGTTTGATTTGATTTGATTTGAAGGAAGCAGATAAAGGAAGAAGATAGGGTAGAGGAAGACTAGAAGGTATCGGGCATTTCATAAGACATTTCAAACCAAATTTGGATGCTGAAAGGTGGTATCTCAGAGTTTCGCGGGCGCATTTGGAGCAGTCCGTTCCGGGAGCCAAATTTTCAAGGCCCCGTCGTTGATAATACTTAACACCTAACAGTCCTAACACATAGCCAATGAGATTATTAAAATTACAAACCATTCGAACATTATTGATTACAGTGATTACCTACCTGGGCGTGTCGGCTGGTTATGACAAGAGGCGTCAAGATTTTACTCGGCCCTGACCATCTATCACTCTGGAATGAGATGAAAATATAGGCACTATTAGTAATTTTAATATACATAACAATTTACGAAATATTTAATTTTTATTCATCTTTATTATTTAATTAATAAAATTTTAATGATTTACTAAAAAAAAATTCAAACTTTTATCCACTTTTATTTAATTTTTTACCGTTACCGGTTTCAGCTTACATGCCAATCTTTAGACATGTGCAATTTTTTATTAAAAAAACTTTAATATCGTACAAAACTCTCGTTTGGGGGATGTGAATTACCCCCTCCGGTGCGGGATGGTTAATATTTTGTTTCGCCATGGTCTCCATATTAATATCACACTAACAGGCCTTACACACCTCCCTGCAATCGGAGGTAATATCGGGGCAGTGGTGGGGAGCACTCTAATTCGCTTTTTTGATTACCGCTTGAGTAGACTAATCGCCCTCCGAAACTCCCAAATTGGGACCGATATAGTGAAATCAGTTTCACATAGCGGCAGGGGCAGGTGTGTAGAGAAGACGCCAATTTTTCCCCCACCACCACTCTTCCTGTTAAATCTGCGTTACTATGCAGATTTCAGTGTTGGGAACTCTTTGCAAAAAGTAAAAGGTTCTTTATTATAATTGTGTTTATTTAGGTTACAATTAATAGGATTGGCTATTTAGCTACACTGTTCATTACCCGAGGGTTGTTAATTCCTGGTTCGAGAAGCTTGTTCCCTGTCAAATCATCTCACAAGTACTTGCTACACTCTAGCGACATCTGATGGACTCTGGAGTAAGCTTTATGACTAGCGCCATCTAGTCATAAAGTGACAGCTGTTTCACCCAGATTAAAAATAAATATTTTTTTATTAACTTTATTTCGTTTGAATAATATTTATTATCTGGTTAAAAAAAAAAGTTTCCTATGAGAACCTACCTTTTTGCATGTCAGACTATGGCGTCCTCAATTGGAGTATGTTGTGAGGCTGAAGGCATTGGGAAGGGAAAGGAGATGAGGAAGAGGAAGGTGGGTAAGTACCTGGTTATTCAGATCTGGTCACCAAACACGGCCAAAGCCATTTCAAGCAACGTTTCAATTCTGTATGTTGGTCTTACACCAGCGCGATACTGAGAGTATCTTGCACTCTGGAACGTGCCAGAAATACATTATACACGGTGTCCGGAAACTCGTAGTACAAGCGGGAAACTGGAGAATCTACACCACATGGGGAACCCAAAAAAACATAAAATTTTTTGATTTGAGCATTTTCAAAAAAAAAAAAAAAAACCAAAAAAAATATTTTTCGGCTATTTTAGGGTTAAAGTTTTTTCTGGTGTTTAGGGTTGAATAACAGATGTTTTAACTCTGCAGAGCAGAAATATTTTATGATTACACCGGGTTAAATGAAGGGTGATTTCAAAATAATGCTTCAAATCCGAGTTTCTTCATTTGTTTTACTTTCAAATAGTTTTAATTAGTTGGGTACTTTGATCTTCAGTAATAATTTATAAGAATTTGATTAAAAAAAAAAAAAAAAAAATCAACTTCAAACTCGATTTACTCGATAACGAAAGCTCAAATAAAAAAAAATATACTACAAAATCGACTCCAAATGTGATGTAGATTCACCAGTTTCCCGCTTGTATACGAGTTTCCGGACACCCTGTATATTATTTTAAATGATTCATTTGTGAAACAACCATAATAATAATCCGAGACCTCCTGCTTGCTAGTCGACAACCTTACCCCTCGACCACGGAGGTTTGGCACGTACTAGTTTGTAACATCCGCCCGAAGTCCTCTTCTTCGCTATTTTGATTAATCTTTATAACGAATTGGTGTACATTATGAATACAATAAAATATACTTTAGAAAAATTAAAGATTTTCCTATCGCTTCGCTTGAGTAGAATACAAATAAAAAAAATAAATTACTCAATAGAAAATATAATTGCAAGCTACTAAAAAAAATATTTTTTCAATAGAAATGTATGCATAAAGGAAACAACTTGCTTTCGATAAATTGAATGTTTTCCTATCGCTTCGCTTGAGTTAGAATACAATTACAAAATGAAATTACTCAATAAAAAATATAAATGCAAACTACTAAAAATTTGTTTTTTTTGCAATAGAAATGTATGAACGCATAAAGGAAACAACTTTTAAAAAATACGGTGTTATAGCTAAGATTATCTGTGACAGTTTCACTTGATTAACTTTTTTGCTTTCTTATAAAATTATTTACAAAATAAATAAAAACCAGTTTTTTGCTTGAAATCGAACGTTTCTAGTCTCCGTTTGTCAAGCGATTTTAATGACTATTACCTACGATATAAGGTATACCAAGAATATGCACATTTTTGTCTTGTAGCTTCCTCTTAATACGCAAAAATACTGAGTGTGTATCAACGTTTATCAATTCCGTTTGGATTTGCGATTCAATTCGACAAAGTTATTTTTATGTTTGAAAAATTTAAATTTAAAAGAATAATTTCTGAAATAACACAATCAAATAAAATTTACTTGCGCACGCCGGTATTTGAATCCGCGACCTCCAGCTTGATAATCGAGAGCCTTAACCCTAGACAACGGAGAAAAAAATTGGACTTTATTGGAAAATTTTATAATATGAAGTTTGTTTTCGTTTTTTTTTTAAATAATATTTCATAGGCAAAATGAATACATACAAGTAATATAACTCAAAAGCCCAATATCTTATCCTATCGGATTTAGGCATTTTTTGAAATGGAGCGCCCATATTATATTTATTTACCTTCCCACCGACAAAGCTCACCGATGCATGGAACGCAGTCTATAATCAACCCATGTGGCGGGGTATCTCCTATCTACTAGTCAGCCTATCTACTACCTACAAGTCACAGTCGGCGGTGCACCTCCCATACAAATATCAACTAGAACTAGTAGACTTGGCAAGAGATCTCTCAAGCCTAGCTACAGCATTAATTCCTTGTCTCGGCAGTACCTACCTGCCAGTAAAGCCAGCACACACTGTGAGCTCGGAGCACGCTGACTTTTTTTTGAAAAAACGAATTTTATGTTTAGCATAAAAGAAGGAGAATTTCTCCTTTTGATTTTAGAATAGCTTCAATATTAACTCGTTCCCGTCTCCATAATCCACATTTTTCTAAGTATTTTTTATTTATTTATTTAATTGCTAGCTGAATTCCCCGGCAATACCCCGGCTTCACGCAGAGTTTTTCTAAATTGCAAGCTTCTTGTTTTGATGATCAATTATGCAACTTTCATCAACCTTGGAATGAAAGTGTATATTTGTATACAAATAAAATCCACGCCGCCCGCCACAGACACATAATCAACTTTATACAGGATTTCTGACATTATTTGGAGTAAAAATGTAAATTAAATTTTGGAATGCGGTCATATTTTTGATTTTTATTTTTTTTTTGTGAAATCAAAACATTAAAAAATCAGTACGTAATGGACAGTTAAGATCTGGTGAGGGGTTGGTTGGTTACTAGGCTGAGCGACATGTAAAAGATTTATTGTTTGGATTTGAAAAAAAAAATTGAAAAAAAATCAAAAAAGTCACATTCAAAGTTTTAATTTACATTTTTTTTTCCAAATAATATCATGAATTAGGGGTTGAAGCCAAGTTAAGTACGTCACTTGAGTAACACTCTGTATATCAGAAGGAGCGCTTTTTAGGGGCGTTTTGCACAGGAGTAGTACATTAAATAATACAGTTTTTTTGGTCTTTTTAAACATAACTGAACTGTCCCAAAAACATTCTTTTATATTTTTTTACTGATAAATTGAAGATGTCCACAAACTCGGCATTATTATTTACCTCCAATAGTATTCTGGGAAGTGAGGAGTACACAATACGATTGTCAGTCCCAGAATTTCTGCACTGAAATTAATCCAGACTTATTACACACATTTAAAAAGAAATATCATAAAGCCGCTTACGTAAGGTAAAATTGTTCGAATGCATTGACTAACATCAATGATTGAATGACATTAGATTTTGTTTTCTATAGCATATTTGTAATGTTTTTTTAACATTTTTTATTGTAATATATCTATTTTAAATTGTCTTTAAAAGTAGATTTTTTTTGGTTTGACCAGGATTTAACCTTCCTACCCAGGAACAGGAGTCAACGACTCTATCAATCTCGCCAAATACCTGTCGCGTAGGACTGACATTTATTTCGTGTGTTAACTGCTGTAATGTCACCCGAATTCAGAGAAATGTTACATGTCCGCGTATGTACGTGATTGTCACCTGATACAATGCATTGTAATCGACAACGAGTCTATCTGCCGATGTCGGGAAGTGGGTTAATTTCTGCTTCCAAGATTTGAATTAATTAATTCATTCATTCACGAAAACAACAGTTAAATTCAAAAAGATTTATTTTATTTTTTTATTTTTATTTTTATTTATTCTTTAATATATTTGTTAAACAATGGTATAGTATATTGTCCTGCACGCTAGGAATTCACCTGTGTTGTGGAGGACTTTTTCAATTGTAAAGTTATATAATTCTAAAATAATACAGTGGAGTTGGTTACACAGAGAAACATTAAAAATTAAAATATAAAATCGATTTTTCCATAGTTATGACAGTAGTTTTTCCATAGTTATTCCAAAAAAGTGAAATATAAAAAATTAAATATTAACAGGATTGTAGCCAGTTCCATATGTGTTTTTTGTATTCTGTAAGATTAGATGTTTTATATTGTGTTGGAAGTGAATTGAATAGTTTTATAGCCTGGAATCTGTAGTGTTTTTGTCCAAAGGATGTGTTGGTTTTTGGTATTAGTAGTTGGTGTGCATGTCTTGTTCTGGTATTGCGAGAAGTTTGTGAAGTTTTAAATGTGTTTAGGTTCTTGTAAAGGAAAGTAAGTATTTGTTTTGAATATAGTTTTTGAATCTTCAACACTGGGAATTGTTTAAATATGGTTGAAGTGGGTGTTAGTATTGGTACTTTAAGTATTACTTTTATTAAGGTTTTCTGAGCTTTATATAGTGTGTTAATGTATTTTTTACTGGCATAGCCCCAGGCAATAATGCCGTATTCCATTATAGATTGTGCTATTGCGAGGTATATATTCTTAATATCAAATATGTTCAGTATATTTCTCACGTTTTTGAAAAAGTAAATCAACTTGTTTATCTTTCCTTTAACTGATTCAATATGTCTGTCCCATTTTAAATATCGGTCGAAGTATATACCAAGATATTTGATATTTTCGGTTTGTGTGATTGCAGGACAATTGCACGGGGTGCTCGCTGAGTGACAGGAATGTATTTTAAGGTAGATGTTTTTGGCGGGTTGGCCTCTCGAGTTTATGCTAAAGGTTATGAATTTAGTCTTATCTATATTTAAAGTTAATAAGTTAGAGTCAAGCCATTTTTTTGTAATATTTAGGCCAACTTCAGCTTTTGTGATTAGTGTGTTCCAGTCAGTGGCCTTAAAAAGTAACACAGTGTCATCAGCAAAGCTTATAATTTCCCCGTCTGTTTGGAGGTGACATAGATCGTTAATATAAATAAGAAATAGGATTGGGCCAAGTATGCTGCCTTGTGGTACTCCGTAGGATACTTGTTCCTTGTCACTACAAGTGTTTTCTATTGAAGTATATTGGGTGCGATTTTCCATGTAGCTTTCAATTAATTTGAGTTCTGTTCCCGTGATTCCGAAATATTTAAGTTTATTTAGCAGGTTTTGGTGGTGAATTGTGTCAAACGCTTTTGCCAGGTCTAGGAATATTCCAAGGCATTTTTTACCCTGATCTATATTTGTTTTGAGGAAGTCTGTTACTGAGGCTATGGCATGTGAGGTACTCATATTTTCCCTGAATCCAAATTGATTTGGTGATAGTATGTTGTTTTTGTTAAGAAAAATTAAAAGGTGGTTTTTGATATGTTTCTCGAGAATTTTTGAAAGCGTGTTTAGAATTGTGATTGGTCTGTAATTATTAATTTCTTCCTTGTTTCCTTTTTTATGGATTGGAATTACTTTGCCCGTTTTCAAAATAGTTGGGAACACTCCTTCTTTAATGGACCGATTTATAAGTATAGTAAGTGGGATAAGAAGTGCTGACTTTATTATTTTTAGTGTCATCGGTGATATTTTGTCGCTACCCTGAGAGTTTGTGTTTTTTAGTTCGTTTATAAGTTTTAGTGTTTGTATTTGGGTAATGTATGGTATTTTAAAGGAAGAAACACTAGTGTGTGTATAGTGGTTTGAGAATTCTGGGATATCGTCATTTGTAGTGATTCTGTTTGCTAATACCTTGCCGACGTTAGCGAAATAGTTATTCACAAAATTACATACTTTTAGTGGTTGTTCTGATGTCTTAATAATCTCGTTATCTATTTTAATCTCGGTTATGGAATCGCTTTTCTTTGAAGATGTGTGGGATATTTCTTTTAGGATTTGCCAAATTTTTTTGGGGTCCTTGTTGCATTTATCTAATTTATTTTTATAATATATTTCTTTCGATATACGTGCAAGTCGTGTGCATAAGTTTCGATATCGTTTATAGAAATTTATGAGATAGATGTCATATGGGTTAGATTTGCATTGTTTGTGGAGTTTGTCTCTTTTACTGAAACTTGTTATGAGTCCTTTTGATATCCACGGTTTTAGAAGTTTATGTTTAGTTGGAGAACTTTTTTCGGACGTGATGGTATTTTTTTTAAATTCGTCTTGAATACATTCTATAAAAAGTGACCATGCTTCATTAATTTTATTATTTTCTACGAGTTCTTCCCATTTTTTATTAAGTAGTATGTCATTTAGTTTTAAAATATCAGTTGTATTGTGGGTTTTTGTGGTTTTGGAGTGTATTTCTTGTGAATTGTTTGTAGTGTTTATTTTCAGGATAAGTGTATAGTGGTCTGTAATTGTCGAGTGATGGATTGAGGATTTGTATGATCTTTTTGTTTTTAACATAATGTGGTCAATACAAGTTTGTGTGGGTAATAGGTTATTTTGTTTAAAGTTGACTCTTGTGGGTTCATTTATGGTGCTAAAGAGTCCATGGAATAACAAAAGGTTTAAGTAATCGTCACTTTGTGGATGTTTTTTATTTTCTAAAATGTTTATATTCATATCTCCTATTAAGCAGATATTTTTTTGTTTTTTCATTTTGATAAGTTGACTGTCTAGGGACCTCAGAAAGGGAAATATGTTTTTTATAGAAGGTGATCGATACATAGCTAAAATACATATGTGATTATTTATGATTATTTCAAAGCCGTTTGCGTCTGTGATATCTACTTCCGTTAAAGTTGAATGTAGATGTTTTTTGCAGTAAATTACAATACCGTCATTTTGATTTTTAATATTTTTGGAGTAAGTGACCGTATAATTAGGTAATTGTATTGGTGTGAAGATTTTATCTAGCCAACATTCTGTGAGAATTATCACGTCAAATTCTGTCTCCAATTGTTGAAGTACGACAGTGAAATTGTCAAAATTTTTTGAGATACTGCGTATGTTTTGGTGTAATATTTTTAATTGTTTAGCCATGGTAAGATTAAAATTATCGGATGGATGTGTACGATTTTGGGAAAGTAAATTCAGATCATCTTTATTATATCATCGGAGTGTTTAATATAAATTATTTTATCTTTTTCGGCTTTCCGCGCCATAACCTTTCCATCTTTGGTCCATACAAATGCATATCCCTTTGTGATGGCTTGTTGTTTTGTTTTCCATAGTAGTTCCTTTAGATATGGTGACAGGATTTCACTGATGTAGATTTTTGAGTTTAGTCCTGGGGATGTTTTGTATTTGACTTCTCTTTTCTTAGAGAGCAAAAGCTCACGTAATTTAGGATTATTGAATCTAATTTTGATTTTCGGATGGTCCCTTTGTTTTGTTGACGTTGACGCTGCAGACAGTCCCCCTGGTTGAGCCTTGGCAGTAGTTGGATGTAGTCTGACGGCCTGTAGAATGTCTTCCGGAAGGATCTGAATGTCCGCTGTTTCGGCTATTGACCTTACTATTTCAAATATAGATTCATCCGCTTTAAGAGTCAGCCAGCATTCTATGGTCGCTTTCGGCAGCCCTTATTTCCAGATTCTTTAGTAGAATACTTTTTTCGTTTAATGTTTTTTTTAATGTTTCGATATCTGTCATCATTGTTTTTTCCGAGAGAATGGATTGGTCAATTTTTTCTATTAATTCATCATATTTATTACAAAGAAAGTCTATGGTTTTTTGTCTTTCTGCTGCTTCAAGGTTCATTTTTTTGAAAAGTTCGTTTTTTAATTCATCTATTTTTGTGTCTATGTGCGACATTAGTCGATGTGTTAGGTCTTCGAGTAATTCGGCTGAATGAGGAGTAGGAGATGCACTGGTGTTTTTACGTGATTTCGACATTTTTAAATTTGTGCTTATGATTTGGTCGATAGATGTCACTTTAATTAAGTTAAATTTAGTTCTATTGCCTTCAGTTACAATTATTTAAGTAGTCACTGTAATCTATTCTCAAGTAGATTAGGTTATTTAGTTAATTTATTATTAAAGTAACAGAAAAAAAAAAAAAACTTTTTGAAACAGTAGGATTCGAACTCACTTGGTTCAGATATCTCCCCTGTCTAGACTGCCGCTTTTGTGACTGTTTACGCCACTGCGCTATTGGCCGCTTATGACGTATCGTGAAATAGGTGCAATATCAAATTTCTTGGTAGAGAAATTTTATGAAATAAGCTGATGGATTTTTTCGACAATAATCACTGTCACTTTGTAGAGATTGTTCACTTGGAATCACTTGAAATCACTTAATGAAATCACCCAGAGTTCACAGTCCGTAGAATTTAACTGTAATTTATCTTCATGTAAACGTTTACTGATATCTTGTTTGCTTTTTTTTGAATTATACGCTAAAATTCGGATAATTTTTGTGGAGCAATATTTTTGCGTGCGCTCTATGTGACGGTTGGTAAGTTTTTTGATGTATTTAAAATATGTTTCATCCAGTTAGGTTGTAAATTTTGCTGTCTAATAAAAAACCCACGTTGATCTAATACCTTTATTTTGATAACGGTTAATTACAAAGATATTAGAAGAACGAGATATGCTATGTTAGCCGCCGGACCGTAGGCGGAGTACTGCCTAATTAGGGTACTTTGAATACTATCGGGACGTGTACGCACAGAAATCTGTTGTATGTATTAGTGCGGATACCTTAGCGTAAGCGAAGGTGTGCAGTAGTATTGGTGAACATAACCGGCGACACTGGGCAAAACAATTCCGCACAGTATGAACTGCTCATAGCACATCTCGTTCTTCTAATATCTTTGGTTAATTATGATTAAATATTTGCATTACAGCAAATATGATAATAACTAGCTGACATGTACCTGGCGTTGCTGGGAGTTATTCTTAGGAGATAGACATATACCATTCGAGACTTTTCTGTAGGCCTTTTTAAGATATACAATTCCGTAGTACACTATATTGATGAATCTCATAAGGTTTAGCCAATGTTACCAATGTAAGCGCACGAAAATATTTAATTTACGACTTGATTAAAAACTATCGACTTTACTCTACTTTCTATAAATAAAATATGTATGTATTATATACTTATTTATTTATTTATTTATTTATTTACACATATACGGCACAACACGTGCCATTAACATAATTGACATACTTATAATAGTACAACAACATGAAGAATAACAGTATAAATGTTAGTAAAATTTAAGAAAATAGATAAAAAGTAAGGTAATAAGTAGTGTATAAAAACTATAATGAATAAAAGTAAATTGTAAAGTGAATAGTTTAAAATATAAAGTAGTAAAGTACAAACCATAATTTATTAGGAAAAAGTAAAAATAAAAATAAAAATTTAAAGATTGAAATAAAACAATAAAATGTACCAATAAGATACCTATCTCAAGGTACCGACAATGATTTAAATATAAAAAAGTAATAAGTCCTGGATTATGTTAACCGATATGATAAATTTTACAAGTACTTATGATTTCAAGTGCATTAATAGTTTTAGAAGTACTGGTAGGCATATTATGTTTACATGATGTATTTACGTGGTACTAGCAAACAAATTTAGTTTAACGCATCTTTTGTATGAAGACAGATTACCGGCAGCGTGATCAATATTAGCATATTCATTGCCTAAAATATGCAAGCGATTTATGGTTGAGTTTTGTTCTGCGTTCGTCATAGTATTGTCACAGTGGAAAGGTGTTTTGAGTCGAGTCGGTCTACAAGGTACATGGTAATTTATTAATGAGACCAATTCAGGGGAGTCAAACCAGTTATTGTTTATTTTAAATAAAAAAATAAGATCATTGAGTATTCTTCTATCTTTTAACGATAAGAGTCTCATTTTTTGTAATAAAGATTCATAGTTTATGTCAACCGCGGGAATACCTAATTTGAAATTAATTGATCTGAGAAATTTGCGTTGGATTCTTTCAATGGAGTTTGCATGGCTTTTGTAGAAAGGGTTCCATATGGGGGAATTGTATTCTAAATGACTCCTAACCAGAGTTGTATATAGTATTTTAAATGTTTGGATATTTTTAAAATCTTTACAAATTCTTACAATGAAGCCCAGAATTTTCATTGCTTTACCCGTTATTATATCAATGTGATTGGTAAATAGTAGTTTAGAGTCGAAGGTTATTCCAAGGTCCCTTATTACAGGTACTGACAATAAACTGTGATTGTTAAAAGAGTAACTATATTTGATAGGGTTTTTAATTCTAAAGAAACTCATGATTTGACATTTTTTTATGTTAAGTGTAAGTTTGTTAATGGTACACCATTCTACGAATTTTATAAAATTGGATTGGAGGGACAAGCAGTCGTATATATTTTTTATGATTTTATATATTTTCATGTCATCAGCAAATAATAATATGTTAACATCAGTGAATATGGAAGTGACATCGTTTATGAATAGTATAAACAATATTGGACCAAGGTGCGAACCCTGAGGCACACCACTAGTGGCTTCAAATTCGTAAGATAAGTGTTCTTTAATACAGACAGTTAGTACACGTTTTGATAAATAATTCTTAATCCAACATAATAAATTACCACTTATTCCTAATTTAGACAATTTATTTATAAGAATTTTAATGCAAACCTTATCAAAGGCTTTACTAAAATCCGTGTAAATTGAATCAACTTGTTCTCTATTAGCAAGAGCACCAGAGATAAAATGTTCATACAGTGTAAGGTTAGTTAAGGTAGATCGTCCAGAGATAAAACCATGTTGAAATGATGAGATATTAAATTTTATGCAAGAACATATTTTTTGGAGAATTAACTTTTCAAAAATTTTTGGTATTGACGATTGTATGCATATTGGTCTGTAATTTTCAACTAAAGACTTGTCTCCGCTTTTAAATATAGGAGTGAGAAAGCTATTTTTCCATATTTGTGGGAACTTGCCTGTTAAAATATGTCATATACATAAAACTTCCGGAAGAAATTCTCTAAATGATGTGAAAACCCTAACAAAATTGGTTGCGTAGTTTATGAACTAAGCGCACAAACAGACATACGCGGATGGCGACTTTATTTTATACCATTTAGAGAATGATGGGCATCCAAAGATATTAGAAGAACGAGATGTGCTATGAGCAGTTCATACTGTGCGGAATTGTTTTGCCCAGTGTCGCCGGTTATGTTCACCAATACTACTGCACACCTTCGCTTACGCTAAGGTATCCGCACTAATACATAGAACAGATTTCTGTGCGTACACGTCCCGATAGTATTCAAAGTACCCTAATTAGGTAGTACTCCGCCTACGGTCCGGCGGCCAACATAGCATATCTCGTTCTTCTAATATCTTTGTGGGCATCGGATTCGAATATCATAATTTCATGAATTGTGATATCATCAATTTAGTGAAGCGTCAGATTTCACATCTAACCACAGATCATCCGAAACAGACCACAATTTCCCATATACATACAATGATGAATACATATCCTATGTGACTTATACAATTATACATGCCTAAAAACTTTGGCCGTAGTCGTCACGACGACTTGTTAAAGATACCACACAAATCAGATAACAGAGAACAGAACAGATGTTATAGCACAGCGTAAAGGTATGGTGCTATTGAATGTTTTAAGTGAACAATAAATTATATTATATGATAAATTTTAAAACAAATTTGACATATTTTCTTCTGCGTAGGTGGAATTTTCTCTAAAACGTGAAAATAAGATGATATTGTAGTATACGAACATAGCATAAACACGGAGAATGGCACCCAGAATAGATTTTTAGCACAGATTGCCTATATATATAAATATATATTGCATCCCGGACGTCTGTGACACTTAACTCTCTGAATACCAAGAATTCAGTGGCGCCAAAATTCATTGTCAGTGAATTCAGATAAAATGTCACAAACGTCCGGATCCACAGTGTCCGTGACCCTCCATGGAGTGGAAGACCGCGAGGAGTTGAGCAACTTGGTTCATTAGAGCAATTGGAGTGTGTTCACGAATGTGGCGTCGATAGTGTACATTTTCTGGGCACAAAAAATACGGATATAAAAAAATGAATCAGTTTCTCTCCTTAGGCCGCCTGCAACCATATCCATAGCTACCAAACTGTATCTACTTGCATATTTCAAAATTAATTAAAATATTATATTTTAAGAATAGAAAATGGATATGTATCTACAACTACGACTATTTGCTTGATTTTTCATAATGCTCGAGTCGGAGAGATTATAATTTTTATATACTATAATGGTTAATACACGTAATGTTCCCCTCAACGAGTTAAATTCATAGAGGTCAATAATTTATGGATTATGACGGAAAATAATGTATTTTTGATTACTAGATTTTAGTCAACTACGTGCGTAATACAACAACGTTAACAAAACATTATTTTTACTCCCTTACTGTCGCAGCGCGTCGACAATGTTCAAGGCCACATGTAGGGTTTGCCCCCCCCCTCCCGCGGAATCGGATATCTGTTCTAAAGAAAACACTTGAATAAAATATCAATTTTGTGTAATAACTTACGAGGGTTCGTAATAAAACATGAAATATTTTTGGTAGATTTAGGTAGGAATGATACCATGTTTGATTTGTGGTAGATTGAGGTAGGAATGATAATATGTTTAATTTGTGGTAGATTGAGGTAGGAATGGTGCCATGTTTAATTTGTGATAGATTGAGGTAGGAATGATGCCATATTTAATTTGTGGTAGATTGAGGTAGGAATGATAATATGTTTAATTTGTGGCAGATTGAGGTAGGAATGGTGCCATGTTTAATTTGTGGTAGATTGAGGTAGGAATGATGCCATGTTTGATTTGTGGTAGATTGAGGTACGAATTATGCCATGTTTAATTTGTGGTAGATTGAGGTAAGAATGATGCCACGTTTACTTTGTGGTAGACTGAGGTAGGAATGATGCCATGTTTAGTTATGTGGAATTTGATTTTATTTTACAGCACCATAACGTTGATAAGAAAAGATAAGTATATTGTGCAACTGCATTTAAAAAAATACATCATTCATTGAAGTAGGGTTTACAGAATTTTGCTAGTTATCGCTTAAAAGATTAAATAATCCGATAAAAAGTGAATACTCTTATCGATTGACTCAAGTGTGTTATTCTTCGGATTGTGATTCTTTTTAACGCTTTCTAGGAATTGTAAATACAATTCTAGGTCGTTGTTTTAATGCACACTTATCTGATACATAAATATTAATTATCTGATCTATGTACCTATATAAAAATGAATGTTTTTTTCTTTGTCCCGTTATAAACTCAAAAACTACTACAAATTTTTAAAGTTTGTTCTTTTAGTCCCATGAGTATTTAGAGAGTGGTGTGGATGTTTGAATAAGTCGGTGACGCACGAGGAAGTCTTAACGCATTGCCTTTGCACTAGAATGATATACGAAGTCAAATAAAATACGATATAATATAGTTTTTTTCATAGTAACAATGTGGTACATTAGTGACCGGAAGACAAAGTCGGGGACATCCGAGGAAGACACGGCACAATCAAACGAATGAAATACTTAAGAGGAAGCTACAAGCTTCACCTTATATTGTAGGTAATAGGTATTAAAATCGCTTGACAAGGTCTAGAAACGTTCGATTTCAAGCACAAAACTGGTTTTTATTTATTTTGTAAATAATTTTATAAGAAAGCAAAAAAGTTAATCAAGTGAAACGGTATAATAATTGTATTTTTTAAAAGTTGTTTCCTTTACGCGTTCATACATTTCCGTATGAAAAAAATATTTTTGTAGTAGTTTACATTTATATTTTTATTGAGTAATTTATTTTGTATTGCTGTAAGTGTTGTTACTGTTTAAGTGTTGTAAAATGTGGCGTACATGATGAAAAAAGAATGGAGAATGTATGGCGCAAAAGTAACAGGTATAAGAAGTCGAGGACACCCAAGGCAGAAATGGCTGAATCAAGTGAAGTTTTTTTAAATTGTTGCGATAATTTTATTGCCACCTTAAAAATGCACCCAGTTTTCATGTACTCTAGAATCCAAAACCTCAAAAATCTATTCTAGTATATTGTACGCTTCACCTCTATCTACATCGCATTATTGAAACAGCTGTGTAAGCTGTGTCAGAGATTGGTTCGTCGAGCACAAGCTCGTGCAGTGATCGCTTCCCTCCCAAAGTACCTACTCGGCCGAGGTAGACATTGCTATTCTACCTAGCCGCTGGCCGCAAGCAAACTGAAACAGACCGGTTCGTGGTGTGTGCAGACTGTGCACGTTGAAGTATACCAGAACAACCACAATCAGACACCAGACGAGTTAGTAATTTGCCTGAAGGGGCGCGTAGCGGACGTGCGTCATTGCCTGCCGTCGAACAGAAAGAACATCGTGAAAAAAATTAAACAAAAAACAACGAACAATTCCGATACCTAGTTGATTTACTAATAAGTCACACTGAAAAAGTCCAGTTCCATCGTTGATAGTCGTTGCTAATCGCCGCAATCGAACCGAATCATGCGCAAGAAACCACTAATTGATTGGACTTGGAATTCGTTGTCAGACGGTGAACTTGACGTTTAGTTGTGTTTACATAAATATTTCTTTGCTAAACCGTGTTTAGAGTATTCAAAACAGTTACAGAAGTATTTTACAAAGAACTCTATTGGATAATTGTGATTAAATCAAACATTAGTGGTGATAAATGATAATAATTTCTTAAATTGATTCAATCCATTTTTGAGTGTTGCAGTTGTTTCTTTGGAATGTTCTAAATACCTGGCGGTTTTCGTCAAAGTTTTTGTTTTTTTTTATTGTGTTTGGCTAAGAAACTGCTAATTTAGTTTCTAAGGATGCTGATTTTGTGAGTTTGACAACGAACATAATGCTCGTTGTTTATTGTTAGTACTGAAGATCGACCAGAGAAGACAACTAGAAATCTTCAGCAACGGATAGCCACTGATGGTCGCTATGATTTCACATGTAAGCTGAGTTTTATTTATTTTGTGAAAACATATTTAAACAGATGTTTAAATTGAAACCGAAAATAAAAACTCAATGTTTTATTTGATTTGTCCACTTGTCAAATTTTAAAACAAAACTTTTCTTCTATTTTTAAAAAATCTCCACAGTTTTCAAGAATTTTAATTGTATGTGTAATTGATAGGTACCTACAATAAAAGTCTTATCTATCCATAAAATCCAAATAAAAGGATATAGGTAGGTATTTGAAATTTTTCAACGAAACATTTCTTCTTTCTCAGTTGTAAGAAACATCACTGTAAGCCAATATATTATATCTTCAAATTGAATCTATCAAAATAGAAATTAATATTCGGTGCATACTTTCATGTATTTGTATTTTTAAACTGTATACATTTTTTATCAACACAGCACTATTCGAAGATTTATTTTAATTTTGTTCAACTTTTTCCTGCTTGCGTTGTAATTTTATTACAGTTTTAATTCCTGTGTTGTTGTGAGTCCATTTCTTAGAATTTCAATAGAATTGATCCAATTAATATTTGTACAACAGAATTATTTGAAAATTCTATAAAAATATACTCATTCAAGAAATAATTATTGCAATACGCGGAACTGAATTAGTTGAATAATCAAAAAATATCGTACAGTAAATATAAATATCGTAAATGTTTTGTTATTCACCGTTTATTATATCTTCCGGTACAATTAAGGACGCTTTGTTTTTAACAAGTTTTTAACCCTATTTTTAGTGACTCATTCATTGTCAGGGGTTGATTGTTAAATGTTTCTTTCGAGGTTTGTGAAATATTTCACGTCGCAAAGGGCAGCTGCAAAAACGTATTGTATTAAAATTTGCACTAATGACTAGTTTTTAATACAATTAATTTTTAAGGTAAAAATTTACGTCTCGTCTATAGTTAGTAATAAGATAGATCATTACTAAGAAATGTATTATATGTATATTGGTACAGCGACATTGGGATGATTTTTCACAAAAACGGCGATAGACAAATCATCACCATCATTCAATTTGGGAGGCGGGTATGGGTACCGCCTCCCCGGAAACCATTCATTGGACAACCACCAACTCTGCCATATTTCCCAATGACTCTTATTATTTTAAAATTCCTCAAGGATCTCATTTCGACCGTATTTATTATACTTTCTTTCTTCCTCTGCTAGTTCCATGGCTCAATGCAACACATCAGTATTAGTATCAGAACTCTATTTTGATTGCTAGCTTCGCTTACTCTGATTGATCTGCTGTAAGCATTGGACATTTCATGTATTTCAAAGCCGCATAACTCGTGATGGAAATCAAGTTGCTGGCTGAGATTAGGTACTTGCGTAGTCACCTTTTCTAAATTTAAATTCCTATGCAAATTTTACGATGTCAGGGCACTCCTTTAACGATATTTAATCGAGACGTAAGTACAAACAGATTTTCTGCACGAAAACCTGAAATAAGCAAAACGTACCCGAGGCGAGATAAATAGAAAAAAATGTCTCATCATCGTTTGATGTATTTATAACTTCAGTGTGTACTACTCAAAATAATAAATTTAATAGTGAGTGGACACTTAATAATAAATAAATCCCAATTATAATTTTCGCTGCACTTGCCCCTCCCCCCTTCCTTTCCACCTCAAAATATGCCCAAAGTCGTGTGGGAATGCTGTGTTTATTCTACCGCTACTTCATTGTGCAGGTGCTCCGTAGCAGAAGCCTCACTGATCCCTTCAAAACCAATCTAAACGCATGCCCAACATCTGTACACGGTTGACATTTTCTACATGAGAACGTACGCGATTTTCAAATGAAAATTTGAGACTCACAGATTTGATTCACAGAGAAATCAGAAAAAAATACGGTTGCATCTAGGAATTGAACCCAGGACCTTAGCCTTGCCAGGGCGCTAATCTACCACTAAGCTTGTTCGACCCTATTTCATTCGGTCATATTTAACTGTATCACTTTGACTAAGAACCACCAACATTATCTTCATTTAACGTATATTTTTATTGGCTGCTATCTTTATGTATGATCGCAAGATTCTTCCCGACCTAAAAGCAATCTAGATAGTGTATTGGATAAATACATCCGTTTATATTTTAATGTGCGATATCTGTTGACTTTTCTGCAAGTCTTAGGGTTAATATTTTTATTTTTGGAATAACTTAATGAGTAAAACCTCAAATTGTAATTGTAACATTATATGTTTCACATTTTTTCTGGTTGATGCTCACTTTTTCGGTATTGATGTAAGATTACCCTTTATTCTCTGTCAAGTGCTATAGTATCAAAGACTGCCTTAGAAAACCTCTTTTTTCGCCCAAGAAAAGGGAATCATCCAATAGACAAACTCTCGCGAAACACAAAGGTTTTCTCCGAACTAGATACCTGCCTAAACGGGGTTAACCTCCACCATTAGATAGGACAGATAATAATTTATGATATTTACCTGTGTTCAGAAAACCAGCACGAAAGGTTCGGTGAGGGATGTTCTTGAAATAGCGGAATTATCATAGAAGAACCATTATTTAACATAACATCATTTATTTATTTCAGACACAAACATTTATAAAACATGCCTGTGTTACCAGAGCAATTATTAATATTCGAATACAAATGTACCTAAACTAATGCGTCTGCAGCATTCACATTTGCACATTCACATAGACAAACACATAAATATAACATTTGACAGTTCTGTAACGGTGGGCCAATACACCCACACAAACACACACTGTTTATAATATTGTTTCTTAGAAGCGAAATCGCCTGATATTTGGATTGATATGAATGAACATATTACCTATACAGAAACCGATAAGTAAGGACGGGTTGTTTCAGAGAATTGAACAATTTTTCAAATTTCAAAGTTAATTTTCAATTAGAATAATACACGAGAAATTAATTTTCAAGTTCTGTTATATTTTCAGTTCTGTCAATAATGTAATAATAAGGTCTAATAACAGAACCCGAAGAGGACAATCACAGAACTCGCAAATGAACGTTGAAATTTGATGATTTGTTCAAATTCTCAGTAAACCACCCGTCTTTAGATTTTTGGTGCTTTATTCCATTACTATAGCTGTTCAGTTATTCGTGTAACTTAGTACCTACTATTTTTTTTATATTCTTTTGTTTTTATACAATTTAATTTACATAAGTTTTGTTAACACCTCACTGGAGAACCTGTGCTGAGGTGTTCGCTTGTAATGGGACAGTGTTATTATGCCGTCATAAGTAAAAACACATCATCCACTTTGAGGTACACAATGAGGCTACTTTGGTTTCATCCATGGCGGTAGTAATGTATACATGATAGGTTAATAGTTGTTACATCATATTACATAAACATAGTATCGTGAAAAGAAAATCTACAGTTAAGAAAAAAGGGAATAAACCAAAACAGAAGTAGATGATAAGCAATGCTAGTATTTAAAATGTAGGGTATTTAAAACACTTATATAGCGCAGTGTAGTGGCATTTCACTTCAAGTGCGCTTAACTATAACAAACTTAAAGATGGTAATTCAGTATTAGTGGTTCTTAAAATTATTCCTACATTGTGCCTTATCCAATACAGATCTAATATTATAACACTAAATACAATGTTTATACAAAGTGATGACAAAACTTAGAATAACAATAACAGCAGGACAGAACAAAACAAGAATATTAAAACTAAAACACAATATAAAACAGGAGACAGTTTGTGCTCAGAAATGAGAATTTTCTGAGCAGACATTTTAAAAAGGTACAATAAGGAGACAACCGAAACCAAACCATTACCGGAAGTAATAATCTATTTAGTAGAATTAAAAACATAATATACATGCTAATTAAAATCGGTAATGTTTGGTTTGGGGTGAGTATAATTTGGAAAAAAAAATTGTAACTTTAGTTTTTAGTTGTGAACTGTTTTTTTTTCTGTTTGTGTATTCGTGAATTATCAGCAGGTCGTTTCAGATTAGGTGGCAAGCAGTTATATAGTAGTGGTGGAGTGCTTTATTAATTAAAGACCTGGTTATTATTGAGGAATGAGATTGCAAGGAAATATGTAGTACGCATTTGAGGAGGTAAGGAATTAACGCTCTGGCCTAAAGTTGTCTAATTGAAAAAAACGTTGAGCAGCATGTAAATTTTCTCAGAGTTAGGTTGTATGGTACTTGAAGAATTAGTTTGGTAGCGGATGTCTTCATTATTTATAAGTACGTAACTTCAAAATGTCATTATTTATAATCGTATACCAACAATTGTTCTATATGTGAAAGACCACAATGTGGAATAGCCGTGTTTTGGTAGCCAGATCTAAATAGCCACGTACTTCCAAAACTTTCTCTATCCCCGTTTCCTTCCCTTGCTCACTTCCTTCAGTCTCTCAATATACTCTTTTTTCGGGAGCAGTTGCGACTTTTGTGCGATTATTCACATTTAAAAAAATTAAAGAACTACACGAGCCAAAAAATGGTCCTTCGAGCCGGATTTGAACCAGTAATCTACGGATTACAGTCCAGAGTTACAGAAACTGGCGAACAATGATAGCATTATAAAGATTAAAAATGTTGCTTATAACCATCTTGGATTTTTATCTCTCGCATGTACAATTAAAATAATCCTTTTAAATATTTGAGCCACCTTAAACAATAGATAACTATGATGTCTTTGTTATTTATAATAGTAAAACGTTCTCCCAAAGTCACCTGCTTAGACCTATTACGATTTCAATCATCTCCCAACTAATTGCGCCATTAGTACCCTCATTACTGAGACAATAAAACGCAAGACACGCATAGTTGTCAAGACCAAACTTCTACTAAATAGAAAGAATATATAAAAGTATAAAGAATATGTAACATAATTAATTGTAGTAAAGATTTTTGTAATGCTACTTACCATCAGCCCCAACTGGACACACGCCACAAAAATGTTTCAAAATAAAGCCCACAAATTGATTTCCCGAAATTTTGTTCACAAAAGTAGTGCTTAATTCTTCCACTAGCATCTTACTTCTCATACATCTTACTTGAAAGCGAAATAGATAGAAAACACTAGATTGTCAAATGTTTCCATTCAAATAGACATACGTTCGTTCTGAATCGTACACTTTTATATTAGGCCCTTATTCCACAGGGATTCCACGTTGTGTACAAACAACTTGTCGCTACTGAAATCACGAGACTCGCATCGCCATCAATCATAGTTGAATTCTCGAAATGCCGGACTAGAATGTTTTCATAACCTCACTCACAACCAAACAATTGCAATATTTGTCATTTTTATATCCTGTTATTATTAAATATGTTGATTGTTTTGATAATTGATCTAAAGCACACGCATTGTTACAGAATGTCTGGCATAAGTGACGCCATGTTCAAAGTCTCGTCGACGTGTGTGGGATCAATCCCGCACTTCGGGTCGCGGGAGACTGGCGTGGCCGACGAGTTTCCAAAATGTCGGCAACATGTGTGTACGAACCTCCGTGTAGATGTATTAGGATGTGGTCACTAGGATACTTGAATCGTCGAGTCGATACTCGATATACTATATAATATACTCATAATAATCCGGTGATACTATTTCTATGGAAGAATGGACTTACGATGACTAACGACGGATCTCTCATGAATTCTACTATGGATTGAGGCCCCGTAGTAAGCGTTCAAAGATGTTTTGAAAGGGAGATATGTAAATATGAATGAGGGAGCGCGCTAATATCAAAACGAAAAATAATTAAGCAAAAATGGTGAAAATATATAATAAAACATGGCTCGTTTGAAATGGAGCAAAAATCTCTCGACAAATGCTTTAGTTGCATTTAAAGATACACTGTGATATTTTTCATGCATATGACATATTAAATAACAGAACAAAACGTGTTTTAAATAATTTTCGGAGCTTACTTTGCGATTTTTTTTCTATCGAGGGAATTTCATATAATTAACGTTTCGGCATAACAAATATATAGACATTATCTTAAAAATAGCTTATATTTTTAATGGAAATTAAAAACTTAAAGAGTTAACGAGAAACTTGTTATAAATCCTTAGAAATATTTTCGTCATTTTTCTGCATCCTGCATTTATAATATCTAAGCAATCACCTTACCGGTATGGTATGTGAGTTATGACAATGCGACATAACCTCACCTTGGGGACAATACATAATGTGTCATTGTGCTATAGAATTATCTACTGTTGCAAAATATTTAATTACTCTTTCTAACCATACTAATAATAATATAATTATGTAATCAACACGAGAACACTACCCAATTGAGATTGTGATCCAGAGGCCATGTTTTGTATGAATTACGGTTCCCTTTTATAGGCAGAATTCTATGAAACAATGAATGAACGTGAAAGAAATTCAAGGACAAAGTTAAAATGATTTTGTATTTTTTGTTTGTTTTTGAATATTTATTTAAATGCATGCAATTTTTTTATGCATCTAATAGAAAAATATATGAAATACAAAATATTACAAAATACAGTTACATTTTGTTGATTTATTTTTGGGGGATTATGCCGTGTTGCGCTACCTCCGGACAGCATTACAGTGTCCATCTTCAGAGCAGACGTGTGTTGATGGACACTGTAATGCTGTCCGAAACGTTGGCTAAAGAAGGAGGTAGCGCAAGACGGCATAGTACCCCAAAATAAATCAATATAATAATAAAAAAAATGTGAAAATCACAAATCATATTTCACAGTTACATTGATTTAAAAATACAATTACTTCGGTTCAAAAAATGCAGTTAAATTGGTTTAAAAATACAGTTACATTGGTTTAAAAATACAGTTACATAAGTTTAAAAAATACGGTTACATTGGTTAAAAAAATACAGTTACATTAGTTTAAAAATATAGTTTAAGAAATTCGGTTACATTGGTTTAAAAAATACTGTTTAAGTAATGCACTTAGGTACATTAGTTTAAATGTAGAGTTTAAGAATTTTTTTGTCCTTTATAAACACGCTGGTGTGCTTTTATTATTATATGTGACATCTCACAATATTTTCACTCTCTCTCTACACTATAATACAAGAACTGACTCAGTATAATTATTTCCATTCATAAGTATTCTGGGCAATGAGGAATACATAAGGTAGTTAGTCTCATAATTTCTGCACCGAAAGAAACCCCGACTTCCAGTATTACGTAGTGGAATCCGAAAGCTTATCAATGCAAGCCATTCTGGGCAATGGGGAATACATAAGGTAGTTAGTCTCAGAATTTCTGCACTGAAAGAAACCCCGACTTCCAGTATTACGTAGTGGAATCCGAAAGCTTATCAATGCAAGCCATTCTGGGCAATGGGGAATACATAAGGTAGTTAGTCTCAGAATTTCTGCACTGAAAGAAACCCCGACTTCCAGTATTACGTAGTGGAATCCAAAAGATTATCAATGCAAGCCATTCTAGACTATCAAAGGCATCATTTAGAATAGCGTGAAGACAAAAAGAACGCACATAGTTCAAAAGTTCGCCAACAAAACAAACACAATGTACCTATGTTTAGATTGTTTTTAACGGTAAAATAACACGAACATATTCATAGGTCCAAGAAGGTACATAAATATTACAGGATATGCTAATTGGGGAAATTCGTGGTCTAATGTTTATCACTGCTTGATGTGAACACTTAACACAAACAAATCAAGCGGAACGGTTTTTAGATGGGTAACAACATAAAATGATTTTATCAGTAATGCATCAGTACACTTGTGAAGCAATAATAATTATTCTAGTTAGGTTCATAAATCCTGAATTTAAATAGATTTCATTGTTCAGTATTGATATCAACTTTGATCCAAGTTTGCTAAATGTCAACAACACATCTTTCAAACCATTTTCTACGCCTTTACAGTTTAGAGAATGCCGCAAAAACGTTCTACATTATACTTGTCAAAGTCAACATTAGAGTATCGAGTTATTATAGTTATTTTATGTGTTATTTCTACGTCGATGCACCACATCGTGTAGATTTGAAATCGGGCCGCTAACAATAACACTCCTTATGTAGATGGCGATAAGGTTTTAATTCCCGCTTAACACCAGACTCCGAATTCGATTTATGCAAGAAAAAAATAGTCAAAAAGTGTTTTTATTTTTTTATTTTGCAAAGTTCAGACACAAATATTTAAAATTTAAAAAGATCATTTTCGATATAATTTATTTAGACACATCAATGAACGAAAATGGGGTTCTTCAGGAGATTTTAAAATTTAAAACAGTTTTTATAGGTCTGATTTATTACCTTATTTTTTTCTGTACTTGAAATTTTTTTTTTCTAATGCAAAGATGTGTTCTACTCGCAGTATTTAATTAAATCATTTAAAATATCTCTATGCGATCAAATATTATACCTACAGTTTGCTGTATAAGTTACAATATTATAACTACAGTTTGTTGTATAAGTTACAATATTATAACTACAGTTTGATGTATAAGTTACTATATTATAACTACAGTTTATTGTATAAGTTACAATATTATAACTACAGTTTGTTGTATAAGTTAAAATATTATAACTACAGTTTGTTGTATAAGTTACAATATTATACCTACAGTTTGTTGTATAACTTACAATATTATACCTACAGTTTGTCGTATAAGTTACAATATTCTACCTACAGTTTGTTGTATAAGTTACAATATTATACCTACAGTTTGTTGTATAACTTACAATATTATACCTACAGTTTGTCGTATAAGTTACAATATTCTACCTACAGTTTGTTGTATAAGTTACAATATTATATGTACAGTTTATTTATAAATTACAATATTATTCCTACAACCATGATAACTTTTTAAGGCGGTCGGTCATAAGAGGAACTAAAGATGCCTTTTATTTGGTTATTCGGCTGTTAAAATTTGAGTTTCTTCATGATAAAAAACTATGCAAATAAGAAAACTAAACGCTATTGATTTTGATTAATTTTTATATTAATACTGATTGATGCCCCTTACTTGTAATATTGCGATCTAAATCTCACTCGGCGCGTAACGGCGGAATTGTAAAAACTTTTACTCATTATCCCGGGCGTAGACTAAAACGGCCTTAGAACAAAATTGAGGCCGGCTTAACTATACCTGCGCTGAACCGAGAATTAAATAAGAATAATCAGATACCTAATACTAATAAATAATTGCCCCAAATGAAGTCTATGTCTGGGGATTTATTTTGCCCTGGCATCACCAGTATGTATGGTGACGTCTTATGGTACCAGACCTTATTTTTAATTTTCTCCATTCATGACAAAACCTTTTTTATTTTATTTATTTCATAAAGCCTTATTTAATGTTCGTATTTATGGCAATTAAACTACAATTTAAAATTATTTTATAGCCTTTTCGCAAAAATAGTGCTATAAAATGGACAAAGTGTTATTTAATAATACCTAATGGTACCTATTGAATTTTATGCGTTTTGATAAAACGGGGAAAATACAAATCGAAAACTTTATAATCGAACTCGCCACAGATTTCTAAATAAAGATTGAATATTGTTGGTAATATTTACACTACTTTTAAAGCAAATACCGTAGATTTTATCTTATTTACAAAATAGGGTATCACAGATAACATTCCGGAAAAAAACCCATTTTAAGTATAAAATATACACAACATTTATTTTAGGCAGTAATATAAATCCATTGACAGATAATAACAATACGTAACTAAAACCAACAAGAGTTGCCGTTATAGTTAAAAAAATATTATAGTAAGTTATGTGAATAGGATTGAGCAAAATATCTTGCTAGCTTTATTGCTTGCTATCTTAGCAATATCTTGCTAGCTTAATTGCTTGATATCTTAATATCTTGCTAGCTTAATTTCTTGCCATCTTAATGTATTGTTAGCTCAACTGATTGCTATCCTAATATCCTGCTAGCTTAATTTTTTTTTATGTTTCTTTATTCATTGAAATTATTTAATACATGCATTTAGGATTTTTCGACCACCATGCTAGGCACATGCCCGTGTTATTGCTCGCTATCTTAATATCTTGCTAGCTAGTTGGTAGTTTAAATATTTCTAGCTTGATAGCTTGTTAATTTAATAGCTTTCCAGCTAAAAAGCTTGCTAGATAATGGGTCGTTAGTTTGCTAGTGTCATAGCCTGCTAATTTGTATAGCTTGCTAACTAATTAATTTGCTAGATGAATAATTGCTAAACTTGTTACATTAATAGCTGATTAACTTGCTTATTTAGTAGCTATATGACTTGCTAGCTTAATGACTTGCTAGCTCAATGACTTGCTATCTCAATAGCTTGCCAGTTGAATATTGGAACTTGCTTTCAGGAACTTTGTCTTGTGACTATTTTACAAAATTATAAATGCGGATACCTGCTACTAATTAAGTACATAGTACTATATTGTACCATCACGTTTAACCTTCAATGACACTCAGTTGTTAGGTTATTTATCTTTAACAGTGTTAGCTAACCTAAAGGTGTGATCGAAGGTTGATTGGTACTGTCAATTTATTTAACAGATGAATACTAAAAGACGTTACACGTTGGTGTTTTTTTCATCCTGATGAGTTGCCATTCAGATGTAAAAGTTGCTTCAAATCGCTTTAGTCGTGTTTAATTAACAGATCTGCCTTCATCTTTCCCATTTCCTTCCCCGCCTCATGTCCCTTTATTCAGTCTCACTTTATTACTACATTATTCAGTCACAAAATTCCCCAAACGAGGTTTTCACAGTTGATGTCAGGACGAAAGTAATGTCAGACTTGAATCATTTCATGTGCCAATATTACAATGCCAGAATATTACACATGGAAGAAATCGAATATATTTTTGTGCTGTGCCGGCGACAAGAATAAAACCCGCCACCTCCTGACACAAAGTTAACTTCATGTACCACTAGGCCATTGAGGCAACCGCCAATTCCATTCAGGAACATAGTTTCTTCAATGCCTTGTGCCTTCCTCTACAAGCCACGAGGACATGTGAGAAAGTTGACTGTATCGAAATACAAGAATTTATTCGACTTCCGACCGAAAAACGAGTACTACGCTCATATCGTGGTCGTTTATCGGCCTCAAATCGGTTCAAGTTGTTTCAGGTTGCTTCAAGTTGTTTAACGTAGTTGGTGACCTTCTGTTGGCGTTGCTCGTTGCTGTCAACGGATCGTAACCAATATGGAGCAATAAACACTGTTACGGTGCGTTGGTGTTCTAGAAACCATGTCACACATTTTATTGTTATTATTATTTCTTTATCATTGTTTATGGCTGATGGATTTTGTTGTAGGGGGCACACGGTGAATTTTGTTTTGTGGAATGAAGACGCAATAAGAATTTTGTTTTGTGGAATGAGACGCAATAAGAATTTTGTTTTGTGGAATGAAGACGCAATAAGAATTTTGTTTTGTGGAATGAAGACGCAATAAGAATTTTGTTTTGTGGAATGAAGACGCAATAAGAATTTTGTTTTGTGGAATGAAGACGCAATAAGAATTTTGTTTTGTGGAATGAAGACGCAATAAGAATTTTGTTTTGTGGAATGAAGACGCAATAAGAATTTTAATATGGTATTTTATTCTTTCCATTATTTTTATCATGTACACCTTTTAACAGCATCTTTTCTGTTCCTTTTTAATTACAAATAGTATGTGGTAGATACTCTTAGTATCGCCCTGGTGAAAAAATACCATTCACAACGCAACGTTGCTTGAAATTTCTTTAGTCGTGTTTGGTTACCAGATCTGAATAGTCAAGTACTTCCCAACCTCCCTCTACCTAATATCTTTCCCCATTACCACCACACCCAATTGGGAATGAAATAGTCACACTGGATTCATATTTACATAAAAAATTGGTACCTACCTGCACGGAAAAAATGAGTATTGCTAATTTATTAAAAATCTCTTGAAATTATTGGCAATTCTGTTAAAACCGGGATTGCAGGCCGTTTGATCGGAGCACGTGTACAAGCGCCTACGATTGACTTGACAATATAATGACAAAAAGCGTAAATGTTTTTATGAACACGTGTTCTGGTATCTTGACAATACATTGGTATTTTACTAAAAGTTTAACAGTAAATCTATCAATTTATTCGTTAAGGGCCTACAATACCTTATTTAACCTGCTCACCAATAATTTGAAGAGATTTTTAGTATTTATTGTTTTTGTGTTTAGTTCGTAGAACTCCATTTAATTTTTTTATAAATTTAATTTAGATTAAATTTGATAATATTATTATTAAGTTCTGCAAGTGTTTTAGTTTTTTATTATTGTGACAGCTGTTTCGGCTTACAAGGCCATTTTCAAACTGTGGTTAGTCCACATTGAGACGACGTTTTTATACTATTTCAAATGTAAATTTTGAAGGTGCATACATTGATTTATTACTTAGTTATTCCAGCTCATAAAAATCTGCGTAGATACAAATTATTTCCTTTTCAATGATATATATTACCAACAACATGATGGTCTCCCCATGGGGTCACCATTAAGTCCACTTCTAGCGGAGATATTTATGGATTATATTGAAAATATAATTCTTAAATCTCCCTTAGCTAAACATATAGTATATTATGTCCGATACGTAGACGACATCCTTATATGTTGGAATGGTACCAACCGACAGTTAGATATCTTTACTAATTGGGCCAACACCGTTAATAATAAAATCTGCTTCACAGTTGAACATGAGATTGAAGGTAAAATAAACTTTTTAGATCTGACAATTGGTAAAAGTAATAATAAACATACCTTTGAAATATTTAGAAAACCAACTTTTACAGATACAACAATAAATTCAAATTCAAATCATCCTTGGTCTCATAAATTATCAGCGTACCATTCAATGGTACATAGACTCATTAACATTCCCTTAGACAATAAAGCTTATGTAAAAGAAAAGGAAACGATAAAAACGATCGCGATTAATAACGGCTATGAGGCAAATAACATTGAAAAAATAATAAAAAATAAGAAATATAAAAATAAAATCAATTTAATATATCCGGTAAATAACAAAAATATAGAAAAATTTGCATGTCTCGAATTCCTCGGCCCAATATCTGAAAAAATTGCAAAAGAAATTAAAAAATGTGTTTTAAATATAGCTTTTCGAACAAACAATAATTTAGGAACAAGCCTTAAAAACTCTAAAAGTAAAATCCCTATACTCAATAACAGTGGCATATATGAATTAAAATGTGACCACGCCGATTGTAACGCCACTTACATCGGACAAACGGGGAGGGCATTCTCAACTAGATTCCAAGAACATATACGATGTTATAATAATAAAAACACATCCTCAAAATTCGCAGAACATCTCTTGGTGAATAATCATAACCCACTTAACAACAAGGGTCCTAAACCATTGCATATAGAAAAAAAGGGCATTAGATTAAATTTACTTGAACAATTAGAAATCAATAAACGAACGAATGACCCAAATTTAACACTAATTAATAAAGTACGGAAAATAATTTACTCACCACTTCTTAGTATTTTCACAAAACCCAAGCAGTATAATGCACCCAAATAATTCATAGCAATAAAGTCATTAGTAAATAATTAAGAACCCATTACCATTTACTGAGGGGAAAACATAGATTGGTTTAACCAACAATAGATCATGTCATCGGTGTAACCAGTAATAAATCAATGTATGCACCTTCAAAATTTACATTTGAAATAGTATAAAAACGTCGTCTCAATGTGGACTAACCACAGTTTGAAAATGGCCTTGTAAGCCGAAACAGCTGTCACAATAATAAAAAACTAAAACACTTGCAGAACTTAATAATAATATTATCAAATTTAATCTAAATTAAATTTATAAAAAAAAAAATAAAAAAAAAAGATTTTTAGTATATTAGCAATATTTTCTATCAGTAATTTTTCTTCGTGTGACTGACGCAAAATACAATTAATTGATTGCGTAGGTAAGCGATAAGCACCCAGTAAGGCCCATATTTTAATGTTATTATTGTAGCAATATAAAAATATATTTTCCAAAAAATAAGGAAGGAGTCAGAGAGTTTAGCGGCTCTTCGCTGCTATCATTAGTAAAAAGATCAGAAGTCGCAGAACTTACTCGAACGTCTGCGTGTCGTCGATTATATTTTTTTACAACAGCTGCCCCACTGTACCTACTCGATTTTTTGGTATAGAGATAACTGCTTATAAAAGTTAAATAGGTACTTAAAACCAAGACTTGTTTTCACTTGGGTAAATATTTAAACTGCTGCTAAAATTTTGTTGTAAAAGAAACTGAAAACCGTTACAATGGTGATCATGAACTATCTACGATCATTAAAATACCGTTTTGACACCTGTTCGAAATTAAAATGTGAACGAAGCAATCAGATTGTATCAAGAGTGATGTGTTGCAGTTTATCCTCTCTGCCTACCCTTCAGGAAAACGGCGTGATGATTAGTTAATTAGTTGGTTCAAACCATTGAAAAAATATGGAGTAACATTGGTACTTTTCTGTAGCATTAGTTTTCAGAAGTAATTTTTTTCATTTAGGGACAAAATACATCGTATTAATTATTTGGAGGTCTCTTGTTACGAAGCTTCTACCAGACTCCAGATCTAACCGTAAATCCAAACATTGGAAGATTTCTCCATTTATTTCAACACATGGTCGCCATTGATCATAGACAACAACAAACAACTATGCTACTAAGCAGGTACCCGCGTAATATAACTCCCGGATTAACATCCTCGAGCTGACCTTACCACCAATTACGAGTGTCCGGTGTCTACCGCAAATGATAATCTATGGCCTAACAACTACGCGTCTTCGTAACTAGATAATCTGTGGACTGGCGTTTCTCATTAATCTTATAATGTCTTCGCGCGCCATTATTTGGCATTGGAATGCTGACGAATCCATGAGAAAAATTACGTCTAGTAACTATTCAATTATTTATGCAAAATAATAACCATTCCTTACTTTCATGTAAATATAGACACATTGTACGCAGTCGGCGGCGTCGCGTCGTGGCGTATCTGGTGCAAATTTAGTGAGATACAAAATAATACATACCTACGTTGTTACAAATTGTATTGATTTAAAAAATACATTTTTGAAACGTTTTTAATTTTTTTTTTCATTATTTTGGTAGCGGCCTAAGGAGGAACTAACAAAAATTACAAACTTTTTATTTTTTACTCTCGGGTTACGAATAACCTGACAATATTAATTTGAAAAAACTCTTACTACCATCATTATAAGCGGAGAATGTTGCTTATGCAATGATGTAGGTAGTATATTATGTCTAGCAATGGAATGGAACCCATGATGCTGGGTGGGAACCCGACACATTTATCAACTCGGCTACTAGCTAATAGTACTGGCATTCATAAAATCTACAATAGCGACGCCACGGCCTCCAAAGTTAAGCGTGTCAAACGTAACCAGTGATCCCTAATATTATTTGGAGTAAAAAAAGTAAACGAAATTTTAGACAAGCGATAAAGAAGGTACCAATCTAATTTTATTCATTAATTATAGTTCTTTATTCAAAATGTGTAATTGTTTTCTTTAAATGTTTGACAGATGCTTATATTAATTAACCTAGTTAAGATATGTTACTGAGACAACGTGCATGGGTGATTGGTTTATTTATGGTGCATGGTTACACGGAATTACGTAGGTCTAGCGGACATACTTTGGCGGGCCGTTCATATAGCTATTTCATTCGTAAGCGGTGCTACTTTTTTTTGTTTGATTTGTATAGATAGATATCGTAATTTTTTAAGTTTACTAATATTCGAAAGGTAAAATTCTTCTTTTGAAAGACAGTGATCCTCCGACAAATAATATATTTTAATAAATTCTTTCAGCTTCACGAATCCTACAATTATAATATCCATTGATTTTTCACAACTATGTTTTTTTATTATAGGATACGGTTAACGTAAGGTTCCTGTGAGCACTTAGGTCATATGCCCTTTGTGATATCACCCATTTTACCTCATTCCTTTAACAGTAATCCGGTACCTTTTATAAAGTTCACGAGGGCTTTTATTGGATATGTGGCTGTGTCTTTTGTTCTATGCTAGTGTAAATATAACAATATAAAAAATATGTAAAATAAACGACTTCACTTTTGTATTCATGATTCTAAACTCTAAATTCGACTGTTGCGAACTTCTGCAACTCATAAACTTACGAATACCTACAATAACAACACGACAAAATACAGAATTCCACTGCAACACACATAAGCGCAATTACATTGCGAACTCCCCAATACAACGGTTTCACACTATGGGAAACCAATACTTAGGTGATGTCGATATATTTAATATTAACTTTGCGAATTTTTTGCGAACACTATTCCTAAATGGAAGTTATATTTTTGTAAACCAGTCAAATCGCTGTATTTTTTAATTTATGTTCTTGTTATTTTTCATTTTGTTTCTTGCATATGTTATTTTTGAATGTAATTTTATTTTTATTATTTCTTTCTTATGTTTCAAAACTGTCATTAAAATTGTACCACCTACATGTAAAAGCCCTCTGGGCGTTAAATAAATAAATAAAATATTACGAACACACAAAATGAAATACTTAATTAAGTAAATATTGAGAAAGGTGACGTTAATATCATACGTCAGTCGACAACGGCCAAGGTTAGAGAATGAGCACAAGTTTAAACAATTAATTTATAATGCTATACTATATATTACTTATTTTCAACAAATGGTAACACGTCATAAAACTATAAAAATCATTATTGTTTAAACGTGCATCTAATCAAGATATAACTATAATTCGACATGCGGTCATTTTCTGTTGTTTAAATTTGCATAAAATCGCATGCATTTTAAAAAACAATTACTTTTATAGATACCTAATAAATTGTCCATGTATTTGCGTGCTTGCAAATTGTATAGTACTTTATATAACTTATGTGAATTCCGCACAAGAGTCTTAATGGCGTATTTTCACAAACTAAAAATACCGAAATGTGTGGAAGATTCAACGTTTTTTTTATTTGATCGTCGTACTAAAAATGTGTTATTTTAATATTTGGTCTTTCGGTGTGATTTATTTTAATTATTTCTGATGAACGTATTACTAAAATCTCAGATTTTTCTAGCGGAATCCCTCGGGAAGTTACTAATTCATCTTTGAGAAAAATAAAATCTGGTGCTTACCGTCAATTTTATAATTGAAAAACGTTTTATAGAATTTATGAAACTGTTTTACTAAAAATATTTAATAGTAAGGTACTGTTTTTATTAATCTTAAATTAATAAATAAATTAGGCTCACATTATATATGATATGAGCCTCGTACAAACCCCCGTTATTAGAATCTTGAGTCGCTTTAATCGATTGGAATTTTTGAAGATGGTCTGATATCGAAACGATAAAACCCAGACTTACATTGTCTTCAAACAATAACTTATTCCTATAATTGTTTAATGTTGGAACAGTCGAAACACCTGTCTAAATAATCGATTGAAGATCGATACCGATATTCATCTTTTTAAATTTTGAAATTTTACCGGTGATAAAACTAGTAGTTATGTAAACAGTATACATCGCTAAAAATGTGTTTTTAATTTTCTCTTATCTAACAAATCAAAACTAAAATTTCCTCTGAAATCATGAGATTTGTAAATAGGCACTGGAGAGATGAGGCCACCTATTCCCTTATGGGGCCTTCAGAGAACCAAAGGGGAGTGGAGAGGAGAGATGAGGCTGTCTTCCCTTGTGGGGTCTTCAGGGAACTGAGGAGGATTGGAGAAGAGAGATGAGACCTGGGAAGACAAATTCTGGAACCAGAAGACATAGTCACATATCCAATGACAACCCTGGTGAACTTTATAAAAGGGACCAGGTGACTGTTAAAGGAATGAGATAAAATGGTAGACAGCTCAATGGGCCTTTGACCAAAGTGCTCACGGAAACTATATGTAAACCGTCTCCGCTCTATAAACACTTAATTACCTACCAACTTAATTGTAAAGCATAAATATTTAATTTTTTAAGTCATTTAAATTACAATTATTTTTTCAAAACTGTTTTCGATCGGGGAAGGTACCGTAATATGATTGTTTTCCTTCCATAATGTCGATAGAAAATACAATTGCTTGCTTTCGCGTTTTGCTCAGTAAATCCGCAGACATAGGTCATAATAATATTAATTATTATTTTATTTGGTAAACTAATGTTTAAGACAAGATTTTTTTATGCATAGCACAAAGGGTAACAATTATTTTTCAAGCAATAATTATTAGCCTGAAACACTCATCCACATTGAAAAATCTCCTGATAAAAGATACATGACGCCAACGGGACGTGAACCCGTGTCCTTTCGATTTCCGGTCGACAGCTCTGACCACTGAGCTATGGCGGCTTATCTCTTATCCGCGAAATAATTCAATATATACTAGTGTTTCATTCAACAATTACTGCTTGTTACATTTTTACGTCCCGTTGGCATCATGTGTCTTTTATCAGGAGATTTTTCAATGTGGATGAGTGTTTCAGGCTAATAAACATAATAATATTATTTATACAACAGTTCCGTTAACCTAGTCCGCCGGTAAGATTAATCAATTTAATATAATAATCTGTTTTGTCTTGTTCTTATCTGTTATCCCATCGTAAACACTCGATCAAACTAAGCCCGTCGTCCTACTGGCTTGGAAAGGGCAAGGAATCTAAAACAAACGACGTCTTCCATAGAAATCCAAATCGATAGATTTGCCGTAACATGAAATACGGGTATCATTTCGACGAGCTGGAGGTAAACCACGTGACCATATTTTTGGCACCAAGAGTGTTGGAGAATGCTTTGAATAATCTACAACATCGGTCGTACGTTGAACGCCGAAGAGCGCACATTGAAATAACCAGACCCTGCGCAGAAAAGTAAAATAAGGCAACGATTTGCAGCGCAGTTCACTGTTGGACTTTTCTGCACAGGATTAGGAATGTTCGTGAAAACGGTAATAAAGGCGAATCCCCTTCAAATCGGGTTGCGAAGCGACGCTAAAAATGAGTGAGGTGGGTAAATTATAACATATTTATATCTAAGTGTCTACTATAACTAAGAAAGTTAAAAATTAAGAAAGGATTTAGACCAGGAGTATACTGCGTAATTTATCACTCCCCAAATGCCAGTAAAAGTGACTTTATAAATTATTTTGAAAACTGGTGTTCAAATTTTTTAAAAGAAACTGATCTCAATATAATTATTGGAGACTTTAATATAAACATGAAATGCGAAACAGATTTTTATACAAAGAAAATGAAAAGCATCATCAACATTACAGGAATGAAACCGTTGGTCAAAGAATACACTAGGATAACACAATCAACCTGTACACTCATAGATCTTGTTTTATCAAATGATTATGAACTAAATGTAAAAATATTAGATACACCTAAAATAACAGATCATAGCATCATTAATATAGTGATGGCAAAAAATAAAAACATCAAAAATATCGAAAAAGTTATTAAAAGAAGAAACCTGAAAAGATACGATAAGAGTAAAATGATTCAAGAATGATTGATTCAAAATTGGAAAGATGTAAATAACTTAGATTTTCACAAAAAAGGTGAAACTATAATAACCAATATGACTGATGCAATAAATAAAATAATGACTGAACAACGTATAGTAATTAAAACCAATAATCAATGGTATTCCAAAAAACTAAGACAAATGCAATATGAACGAGATACTTCTTATAAAATAGCAAAAATTACAAAGGATGACGAACATTGGAATAGATTTGAAACAATTCGAAACAAGTACTCAAAACTTATAAAGGATACAAAAAATGAACATTTCATCAGCAAAATTCAACGGGAAAGGGGAGATCCAACGAAAATGTGGAAAACACTTAAGTCAATGATGAAAAATAAATGTGAAGATGTGGAAAAAGATATCATATTCCCAACCGAATTGGCTGGCGAAAACAACATGGCTGATAAGTTTAATAAATATTTTGTGACAAGTATAGAAGAAATTAACAAAAATATCCCAATCATAGAAGAAGAAGAAATTTTCAATTTTGAAGAAAAAACTTGCGAATTAAAGTTTAAGAAAATAGACGGCCAGAAACTCCAAAGAATACTGTCCAAAATCAAATCAAAGCCCAGCCAAGATGGGATCACTACTCAAATATTAGAACATGCATTACCTGTAATAGGAGAAGAGTTTCTTAGTTTAATAAACGAATCGTTAGAAACAGGGAAGTTTCCTGAATCATGGAAAACGTCTATGGTGATACCGATTCCAAAGATTTCGAACACAAAAAAATGTGAAGACTTTCGACCTGTAAATATGTTACCAAAATATGAGCAAGTGATGGAATACATAATTAAATCTCAACTTGAAGAATACTTGGAAAATAATAGCATCCTTTGTGACGAACAATCTGGATTTAGGAACAATAATTCATGTGAAACAGCGTTAAATTTAGTAATTGATGATTGGAAGGAAGATATAGATAAAAACTTGCATATTATTGCGGTGTTTTTAGATTTTCAGAGAGCTTTTGAAACAATAGATAGAAAAAGAGTTATTAAAAAATTAAAAAAAATATGGAATAAAAGGGAAAGAACTGGAATGGTTTAAAAACTACTTAAGCAACAGACAACAAACAACAAAGATAAGAAACAATATATCAAATCCGATTGAAAATAAGCTGGGTGTACCGCAAGGATCTGTATTGGGTCCGATATTGTTTATACTCTACATAAATGATATGGTAAAAATATTAAAACATTGCAAAATAAGACTGTTTGCAGACAACGCACTAATTTATATTGCAGAAGATAATTATGAGAAAGCAATTAAAAAGATAAATAGTGACTTAGAAACATTGTCAAAATGGCTCAAACTAAATAAATTAAAACTAAATGTAAATAAGACAAAATATATGCATATAGGCAGAACAAATACGCACGAGGAACCAAAGGTTTCTATAAATGGAGAAATCATAAAAAAGTGGAAGAAATTAAATATCTAGGTGTTATTATAGACTCAAAATTGAACTTCTCAAAAAATGCAGACTATACAATTAAAAAAATTGCAAAAAATATATAATTTCTTGGTAGAATCAGAAACAAAGTAAATAAAGAAACATGCCAGATAATATACAATACAATTATATCACCACACTTTAATTACTGTTCAAGTATTCTTTTTCTCTGCAATAAAGAGAAAATGAAAAAAATGCAAATACTGCAAAATAAAGCAATGCGAATAATACTTAAGCGCAACATATACACACGGATAAGAGACATGTTAAAGGAGCTGAATATTTTGACGGTGAAGCAAACTGTGTATTTGAATGTACTTATTTTTATACAAAAAATTAACTTAGGGATGATGTCTAAGGAACTGAAAAGAAAAATAAATTACAATAACGAGATACACGGACACGGGACGAGAAATTCTAAGCAAATTAGATTGCCAACAAGAAAAAAAACAAGCACCCAAAAATCTCTGATGTACCAGGCCGTTCAACTCTATAACAAAATCCCGAAGGAAATTGCTGTGATAGAAAATATTAATAAGTTCAAAAATGAATTAAGAAAATATGTCTATCTCAATTATTAATGTTTCTTTTTTTTGTGACTTTAGTGAAATATTTAAAGAAAGATTATGTTTGCCAAACAATGTACATGTTTATATGTTTATAAAACTATTAGCACACACGAAGATGTGAGCTAACTTAAGATTAATAAATAAATAAATAAATGGCGTAACAAAATATTTAGTTTTGGAAATATGCCCGAAATTTTGTTCATCCTATTTGGGACTTGAAGTAAAGTTTTTTACGCAGCCAGCAATTCTAAAAAGTACTAGTAAATCGTGAGCATATTCGCGTACTAAATGGTGAAATTACAATGCGAGTTGCCTGTACACTGTAAGATTAATTTATTGATAAAATACAAAAAAGAGATAGTCACGGCCCCTCCGCGCTCCTCGCAACTTGGCCTAGTGATTTTCTGATGGACTAGTCTATCAATTCGGATGTCTCAGACGTCTTCGGTTTTTTAGATTTTGTTATATTTATTACCTTCCTTACTAACGGAGTCAGTGGGACGACAGGCTTAGTAGATAAATATGTAAACATTTTAATATCTGTTTGTACTACGTACTTATAAACAGATTAAAAGTTAAACAAATTTAAAGAAACACAATAATGCTAAAACCTACAAAAAAAATGATAGTATAATGGTACCGAAATATGTATATATTCATAATCCTAGGATCTTTGCAGTTTTAATCAACGATAAATAGTAAGAATTGTTATTTTGTCTTAATCTGTCGCTAAACCTTGGCTTATCTATTATAGTGAAGTATTTATTATTTTATATCCATAGATATCTCAGAGCGAGCGACACCAATGTCATTACTTTATAGAGAAGGCAATTAGACGCGTTTCTAAGTAGATGTTTATACCATGGGAAATTCGCTAGATAGGCTCTTACATTATAAAAATGACGCATCGAATAGTAGGTTAAATGTAAAGATGTAACTGATTTTAGCGCTTTCGTTTTTAATCCTTTATCATCGCGACCTTACGCCAATTGGGGGTATGCGGCAACATTTGTTTTAGCTTAGTGAAAAATTCCAATAAAATAACAAAACAATAAATACAAAAACAACAATAAAAAACTACAGATAATATAGTTTGGATAAAATGAAGTTAAGTGAGAACAAGAGATTCTAAAAATTTAGTAAAGTTCTGTGGGCTATCGCTAAATATTGCCGGAATCTTGCCACTGTTGTAATATTATAGTCGATACATTCCTACAAGAGGTTGGGAGAATGCTAAGTTGGTTCTTCGGAAAGGAATATGGAAGTGTCGAGAGGGTTTCTTAGCAGACGGTGTTTGATTTTGATTGTAGCTAGAGGGAAGATACATAGTTACCTATTTATTATGTTGATTTCATTTTTGTCACGACGTTCATTTACATAGGACGGGTTGTTTCGGAGAATTTGAAAAATTCATCAAATTTCAACGTTCATTTTCGGATTCTGTGAAAGTCCTATTCAAGTTCTGTTATTAAATCATTATTGGCTAGTTGCTTGACAAAACTGAAATAATAATAGAACTTGCAAAATCTTTCACAGAGCTTTGAAAATTGCTGAATTGTTTAAATTCTCCGAAACAACCCGTCTCTTTGGTTATATAGTAAGTCTTGAACAGATTACCAATTGCATTGCCCTATCTGGGTCCTAGGAGTCCAAAGATCTCTTTCAAATCGATAGATATAGATTACACTTCTATTTATCGCTTCACTCCATTATCAAACTCAACATCACAACTTACCAAAGAAACCCATTAAAATCGAATTCCCTAACAATTTACCAGTTTGAAAATCTGAAAAAGTCGTGAAAATCCTACGTGAATTTATTTAATTATTTACTGTGATAGGATCAAATCCATCAAACCCGTATCTGAATACGTTGACCGTTGAGCCACGAGGCCCGTTATAAGAAGGTTAACAAAACACATCATCAATAGTGGGATTAATGTTTGCCATAGGGCTCATCTAGTTCATCCTTCGCGAATGTTTCCATACATTAAACACGTCCTTCTCTCGCTCTTATTCGCTACGCACGTGGTAAAATGCAGTAAACACATATTGTGCAGTCATCGGCAAAAATATGTGAACGTTGAAGCTCGTACGTAGATTGTTTCTGGCACTTGCTTATATAATAGGTTTTACGTGACACTTTACAAGAGCGCCCAGTCTTTACAGTGTAAAGACAGAGGAACTACGTCGCCACCTGGCTGGGCAGCGCTATGAGGCGGGTTATGTTAGGGACTATAGGAATTATATGAAGGAGGAAAATGGTAGCTCGTTCCACTTATAAGGCGACTAACACAAAAACGAATTGAATAAAAGGACCCTTTCTCTTAAAGCCAAAATCTACTGTGAATCGCCTGTGCAACGGTGCATCGGGAATCAATTCTGCTAACTCATCCGTTGCTTGGAAACTTATAAATGGTTTGTGGTAAAGTTTTGAGGTTATGAGGCCTTTTTAAGATATACAATTCCGTAGTACATTATTTTGATGTATCTCATAAGGTGTAGCCAGCGTTAGTAATGTAAGCGCCCGAAAAAATATTTTACGACTTGATTACAAAACACTGTTTTTTCTCTACATTCTTTAAGTATAATATGCATGTACTATATAATATATATAAGCCATTCGGTAGAAATTCGCTAAATGATAGTGAAAACCCTATCAAAATCCATGGCGTAGTTTCATTGATTTATGCATAGTTTTGAAGAAGTAAGCGCACAAACAGAGACGCGGATAGCGATTTTATGTCATAGTACAGGGTTTTCCAATAAGAGGTGTTATTTTGATATTCAATCGTAAAAGATCAATGGTTTCGTTCCTTGTGTGGCACGTAGCGCCGTCCTGTTGAAAGTAAACGTTAGCCAGATCAATACCATCCAGTTCCGGCCATAAAAAATCATTAATCATCTCTCGATAGCGCAATCCATTCACCGTAACTGTTGCTTCAGCCTCATTTTCGAAAAAGTAAGGTCCAATGACTCCGCCGGAGCATAAACCGCACCAAACAGTCACACGTTGAGGATAGAGAGGCTTTTCAACAATAAATTTTGAGTTTTCCGAGCCCCAGATGCGATAATTTTGCTTGTTGACGAAGCCACCGAGGTGGACTCAAGATGATTTGCATTTGATTCACTCAAGTGAATTTTAATAATTTCAATGCGTTGTTGAAGCATGTATCGTTCCATTTTTATTAATGGCGTAGTTTCTACTTGTCATGACATAAAAAATGAGAGCTTCAAAAGTAACATCTACCGAAATAGCGGGCTATTCAAAATGACATCTCTTATTGGAAAACCCTGTATTTAGAGATTATCACGATGTCGGAAGACGTGTTTATGAAAATCCGAATATTTTCGCATTTCTTCATGATATATATGTTTTTTTATCCTTGTGAAAGGGTTAACACAACCATCAATCGTATTATTATATCGTTAGTCAAAAGATCCGCAGTAAAACAAACAAAAACCATCATATCGCCGTGTGAAATAATCATAACACATTCCGTTAAGGCGGTACAGAATAAGTCTTATTATTTATTCCACGTAGGTAATTCTGCTATTTGGTCTTAACGGATCTGTCCCTGTTGAGTTAAACCGTTAGAAGTGTGATTTGGGCGTGTCCGTGTGTCCGAAGTAAGCTCAATTTGACAGAGAGGATAGACCGCTAACAACTCTATCTCGGTGCACACTCACAAATATGATGTTAAGAGCCTAGCCATGCCATTTATATGGGGTGGTTTGAATCTAAGGAGTGAGGGAGGAGGGAGGATCAACAAGGAAGAAAGGGGGGAAGGGGTTGGAAAATTTATTAGAAAGTTTTTTGGGACCTCTTCTACTACAATTTATTATTTACATCACATTGGTAAAGAAAAAGACGGGGGGGGGGGTTGAGTGGGCGGCGATACTTACGCCAAGTACTTGTAGAATTGAATTATTTGGCGGGTTTGGAATAAGCCGATGTAGCTTAGTAGTCCAGAGCACTTGACGGTACATCAGAAGGTGCGGGTTCAATTACCATCGGCGGCATTTTTTTTACTCGGAAGATATTTTCAATTTGTATGGATATTTCAGGCGAGTAATTAATGCTTATAATAATTTGTTATCATTTGTGCTATGCATAAAAACCTTGTCTTATAAACATTAGTTTATCATTAAAAAATAATAAATACAGGGTGTCCGGAAACTCGTGGTACAAGCGGGAAACTGGTGAATCTACATCACATTTGGAGTCGATTTTGTAGTATATTTTTTTTTGATTTGAGCTTTCGTTATCGAGTAAATCGAGTCAGAAGTTGATTTTTTTTAAATTTTTTTTAATCAAATTCTTATAAATTATTACTGAAGATCAAAGTACCCAACTAATTAAAACTATTTGAAAGTAAAACAAATGAAGAAACTCGGATTTGAAGCATTATTTTGAAATCACCCTTCATTTAATCCGGTGTAATCATAAAATATATCTGCTCTGCAGGGTTAAAACATCTGTTGTTCAACCCTAAACACCAGAAAAAACTTTAACCCTAAAATAGCCGAAAAATATTTTTTTTTGGTTTTTTTTTTTTTGTGAAAATGCTCAAATCAAAAAACTTTATGTTTATTTGGGTTCCCCATGTGGTGTAGATTCTCCAGTTTCCCGCTTGTACTACGAGTTTCCGGACACCGTGTATATGTTGTCATTAAGGTGTGTAAAATATCTAAGATATTAAATGTAAAAAAATACACTTTGTAAAACACCACTTTTATTATGAATTAATATTATACGTAAAAGTGGTGTTTTACAAAGTGTATTTTTTTCATTTAATATATATTGTCACATCACAAAGTGTTTGCTTCCTTCGATAATATCTAAGATACCTCAGTTATTTTCAAGGCGTTTGTGTTTTTCTGTTTATTTATGTTTTTTTCTGTATGTAACATGAATTTTATGTGGAAACTTCACTGGTTAATGCAACATGTAAAATGTAATTATTTATATAAAATTGTAAAACTGTATGTTTCCCCAATACACTAAAATTAAATAAAAAATAACAATTCTAGGGATTTGTCTATTCAGTGTCATTAACGGAGCCGTCATAGTATGACTAGTGCCTTCTGCTAGTCAATTCTCGACTGAAACGGTAAGAGAAAATTATAAATCGTTTAACACCATTTCGTCCGGTCTCTTTGATGTGTAGGCGCTTTTTTCTGTCGCTTCTTTGATAGGAATTGGATTTACTTATAGTTGGGTTATGATGTTGTGGAGGACGCTAGTTCTTTATTAGTATATTTTTTGATGAGTTAACACCGATTTGTAGTCGAGTGGTCAAAACGTCAGTATTGCAAACAAGGGTCGCAGGTTCAACCGCAGGTTAAGTACTGCATTGCACAAACTACTACTTAAAAGCTTCCGTAGTCGAAAAGTAAGGCTCTCGACTTGCAAGCTGAAGGTTCAATTCCCGTCGTGCGCAATTAATTTTATGTGTTTAATTTGTGTTATTTCACAACTTATTCATTAAAAATAATAGAGTATATAGTGTATTTACAGCACTTCCAGCGGTAGCGGAAGATTCGCTCAGCGGTGTGTTCGTCATAATTTCATAAATAGTTAATTGACTTCAGCAAAACAAATACTATTTAAAATTCAATCAGCACCATGCTGATATTAAACCCACCTAAAATATTCGTCATTTTGAAAGCTCTAGATCTCCCGTTGACAGTAGAGAGCACAGATATACCACTCACGTAGACAGTAATTTAGTTTAACATAGAAAAATTAAGCATATTCCTCTATTAAAATCATAGACAATACGTGTAATATTACTGATATCAAGGCTTCCGACCTATAAATTGATTATGTTCCAAACCGCGCTAAGCTCGACATTCCAACCAAGCCGAGCTTTAAATCAACCGATATACCGGGCCGTAATATTGAAAGTATCATCTATGGACTTTGGAATTGCAACTCTTCGGTTATTGAACGAGTTATGAGCTGAAATTACTTCATACTGCAACTGTATAATTTTTTAATGAGTTACATGTTTACGCAATCACCCTACGTATCTTTTCGTAACAAATCATCAGTAGATATAAAAAAATGTTCTCAAATAATATATGTGATTTTTGAACCTAGGACTTTTTTTAACATCCGTCTATAGGTTCATACGTGTATTTACACCTGCCAATAACTTGTCGTTTTGTAAGTTTTACCTCATCTTCGTAATTGTGCTTGCAGAGGGAACTGTGCCGCTAATCCGTGTCATCATATGATGAACCATCCATTCATTGATGTGTTCACAATAAATAAAATTTCTGAACCTGATGTGTCAATTTTATCTATAATTTGTTGCGTAAAATAGTTGATTTTACACGATGGGAGCCAGTCATGAGAGTTTTTAGCGACAATGTTTAATCTCAAATGTTGTGCATGTAATGAAATGACACTAAGATAAGGGTTGGATAGGAAAATTGGGTAGAAAAAGGTTCGGAGTTTTTGGTTTCCTTGATTCTTTATTGGACTTCTTAGTTCGACTGAGTGTTCATAAGCGTTTCTAGTTTTTACACTGTTATTTCGTCGTGTGATTTCATTATCGGTACTGGTGATTAGATACATTTTTTTAAAACCAATAAATTTGCTCGTAACAGCGTGAACTGTGAAATTAACAGGTTTGTCATTTCTTTATCTTGACGACATTTGCAAGTCATAGAAAGGTTATTAACGTGATAGATACCTAAATAGGCCAAAGATTATAATAATAGGATTACAATATAGACATTTTTTCTTCTATGTAGTAATCTATATTATATTATGTATATAAATAAAAATATAGTTGTTCGTTTGTTCAAAATCTTAAATCTCAGAAAGTTCTTCAACGATTGCATTGAAATTTCGACACAACGTTACATTCAAATAAACGTCTGTTTTTCAATTATATAGATGTCACCTGTGACAGGTAAAAAGGCGTGTTTTTAAGAAAACAGCGCAATCTATTGGACAAAGATTCTTTAAAAAAAAAACAGAGCCAACGAACGTAAAAGCAACACGCGCCATTGTTTCTCTATCTGCACAGACAGACTGGGCCACAGCAACGCGTGGCGGGGTACAACAGAATTTCATATAAAATTGTATAATTCATATAGATTGTATTATTCTTCTTCTGGTCCCCTTGCACGAGCACCTCGATTATCGATAATAATCCACTAAATTAAGCATATTTAGACCACGTTAACTGTCATTTATTCGATGGCGGTTTGCAGTCGTGCTCGGAATCGTTGACGAGTTCCTGAAAATATCGATAAAAACCGACAAAATTAAGCATACTTAGTCGACGATAACTGTCGTTTGTTCGATGGCGGTTTGCAGTCGTGCTCGGAATCGTTGACGAGTTCCTGAAAATATCGATAAAAACCGACTAAATTAAGCATATTACGACGATAACTGTCGTTTGTTCGATGGCGGTTTGCAGTCGTGCTCGGAATCGTTGACAAGTTCCCGACAATATCGAGAAAAACCGACAAAATTAAGCATACTTAGTCGACGATAACTGTCGTTTGTTCGATGGCGGTTTGCAGTCGTGCTCGGAATCGTTGACGAGTTCCTGAAAATATCGATAAAAACCGACTAAATTAAGCATATTTAGTCGACGATAACTGTCGTTTGTTCGATGGCGGTTTGCAGTCGTGCTCGGAATCGTTGACAAGTTCCCGACACTATCGACAAAAACCGACAAAATTAAGCATATTTAGTTGACGATAACTGTCGTTTGTTCGATGGCGGTTTGCAGTCGTGCACGTAGGTTTCAAAGCCATGCAGAACGTTTTGCATTTCATATTTGTGTATTCGGCCATCGAAAAATCTAAACGATTCTATTTTTTTAACTCCCGTAACGTTTCAATATAAGAAGTTTATACTACTGAAAATCGTAATTTTGCATTCGTAGAAATAAAATAATAAAAAACTGCTTTTTATAGTAAGTAATTTCAACGGATGTTAATCATTAATTTTACTGAACAGAAATCAATACAATCTTCAACGGCCTTCAAAGCGTTACACAGTTCATTAGTTGGTAGATGCTTACTCGTTGTGATGTAAAACTTTTTTACGACGTACAGAGGTTTATTAGCAGGTAATAATTACTATTCAATGTATGGTTAATTAAACGTTGAATTATGCAATAAATATCAGGTAACCTCTCTCTATCAATAAGGTATTAAATTTAAAGGGTGATAATTTAGTCCTTGACATTTTAGTAAAAGTTTAAGTAGGTACTTAGTAAAGAGATAATTAAAATTGAACATACTAAAAATACCGTCAGAAAAAACTAGGATTACATAACAAGTGAATATTGCCAATACATTGGCAATAGTCACTTTAGATCACGTAGAAGAAGCTCCCGATATATTCCACATTCGTGATCGTGCTTGTTACTTCTTCGGTTCGATATTTTTGAAGGTTATTGCTAAAAATTGTCTATGTTATGAAATTTTTTAAAACTGCGCACATAAACGAGATTTTTTTTCTATCGTTGGTTCTGTATCGGGGAAAATAGGTTTGTCGGATTTTTTATTTTTTTTATTTTTTTATTTATTTATTAAATTTAATATAGTTAAATTTTATACAATATAAGATATGGGTAGTCCCACAAAGCTGTGACAATCAGCTTGTCTGTAGGTTCTACCATTTAATGTTATAACATAATACACATTAGCTTAAGTTTAAATATAAATACCAAATATAATGTTTAGGATAGATAAACGTTTTGTTCATTTATTAACCACTTTTTTGTCAGTTTAGGGCAAGGTTCCTCATTATTTTTCAAGTTAAAGTTTTCGTTAAATTTGTTATAAATCACAGGTATCAAATAGTCAAGTGTTCTGCTACCATACTTATTTGATATTAGTGGAATTTTTAGGCCTTTTTTTCAGTAAATCTTGTTTTGTGACTATGCACCAATGGCTTTTTGTACGCATTTTCTCCCGCATTATCCATAATTATAATAAACCAGAGAAGCCCTTTTATTGGGAGTAGGCCCTCAGAGCCATACAGTAATTTTAAGTTGTTTCTTTGTTTGTAAATGCTAGGTTTTTACAATTTTTTTAATTATAGCAGTTTTTAGATTTTGAATGTATTTAATATTAATATTACTCGAGTGTCCCCAAGTTCGAATTCCATATCTAAGTATTGATTCGACCATAGAATGATATATAAGTTTGAGAGTACATCGAGGCAATACAAATATTAATTTATAAAAATTACTCGCCAAACATCGGAGCTGGTTACAAATTTTGATCACACTTTTGTCCCATTTAAAGTTATTGTCTACGATTATATCAAGGTAAGTATATTGGTTTGCAAAATCAATTTTTTCACAGCAGCAAATATTATCCATTTTTTATGTATACAATCAAAATTATGTGCAGTTATTTTAGGTAAGTTCCACATTTTCAAGCTCGGTGATCTTATATACATCTTATATTGATTTTGATGGTTATATGAATTTTTACAAGACAACTCAGTAAACTCATACTCTAGTCCAGGCTATTATTTAGAATTTTATATAATATAAGTGGCATGTAATCAGGCACCACAAGTCATATATAATAATATAAGTGGCTTGTAATGAGGCACCACAAGTCAATTATAATAATATAAGGCTCATGTAAAGAGGCACCACAAGTCAAATATAATAATATTAGAGGCAATTAATGAGGCACTAAAAGCCAAGTATAATAATATAAGACTCATGTAATGAGGCACCACAAGTCACCACCTGTCATTATAATTAAGCTATTGACTGCAAATTATGGAATGTAATTGGTTATATATGTAAACTGTTTTTCACAATAAAAATAACAAATATAACAATATTAGAGGCATGTAATGAGGCACTACAAGTCAAATATAATCATATAAGAAGCATGTAATTGGGCACCACAAGTCAAATGTAATAATATAACAGGCATGTAATGAGGCACCACACGTCAAATATAATAAAAATAGAAATTCAATTTTGTATCTACTATTTTTTTTTTGTACAATTTTTTTTACATTTCAGAGTTATCCAGTAATGTTGGCCCCACTGGGTGGTTTACCCGTGCTGAGGCCTTCATTTAAAACCACCTGTTTCTCATTAAACGTTATGAAAAAGTAATTAAGATAATAAAAACACGCCTTTTAAAAAAATATTTATTAGAAATAAAGTAATTAAAAATAAAATCGTATTTATATTGGGTTTTAAGATTTGAATACTACTTTTCAATAGAAACGTTAGCTTGTGTTTGTAAGAGGAGTGCACAGTACATTATTGTAGTTATTTAAAAGAAATTAATAAATGATATGTATTACGTATTGTTGGTAAGTACATTACAGTGAAAAAGTAAAAAATAGTTACATTATATGTTTTGTAGATGTGATATAAGTGTACGTAGTTAAAGTAGATAAGTAATATACTTTATACAGAAAGTGGGTGATATGCGTTATTTTTAAGTATTTTATGTGGAAAGAGTTTTTATCGTTGTTAAATTTGTCTTTTAAATATTTTTTCAAAGTGTTCAATGTTTGGATTTTGTCGATGTCTATGTGATTTAGCATGGATATTATGTGCATTGCATAAAGTAACGTTTCGTCATACTAAGTAGATATGATGTAACCTTTACGAAATAATGCACACGATAAAAATATCCTCAAAAAACATGTTATTACATCAATTCGTGAGGAGCTCCTACCTAATTCTAATTTTTTATGTTATTGGTAATATCTTCTGTGTTCGGTCAGTGTTCAAATGAAATAGAAAACATAGATTTTAATCTATTGCATTGTCATTTTTTAAAGCCGCACTGTATTATTTAATACTGACAAATAAAAAAATGGGTGAAATATCTGACAACTTTATCAAATACATCTATTAAAAAAATTTTAATAAAAAAAATAATTTACATCTTTTTGGTTTGGCTGAGGATTATATATTCCTTCCCAGGGATCGTAGTCAACCGCGCTACCGACCTTTCTAGATGCTAAGCGGGTAGGACCGATATTTATTTCTTCTATAATGTCGTCCGATTTCAGATCAATGTGTAATGTACGTAAATGTGTGTACTTGACACCAAAACGTAATTCAATGCATTGTCATCGATAACGATTCTACCTGCCGAATTTCAGCTCGTTTGGATGTCGGGAAGTTGGTTAATTTCCGCTTCCAATATTTGCATTCATTCACTATCGAAAACAAAAGTGAATTTCAAATAGATGGTTTTAAAAAATAAATTTGAATAATAATCAACAACGAAATTCAATGGAAAAAAGTTTACAATCCCATATCATCAATGCATAAGCAAGCGCGAAACCCGTAATTCAAGATCTTCCCGGAACATGTTAGCAAAAACACAAAATTTATGATAATCTTTGTAACCAAAGTGAAATGCACGTTGTATACCATGTTTTTTTCGCCTAGTTTCCGCATGGGTCAACTTTTATAGGATTCGCGATGAATTAAAGGTCGTATTCTTTTTTGGTACCTATTATCGAACAGTTTAAGATGGCGGACATTATTTGACATCTTTCTATCGTCTGTTATTGTTTTACGTAACTATATTGTGTTGAAGTGTTTCGTGTTCATTTTGTTTTATATTTAAAATATTGAACTTCTCCGCTACCTTCAGCCTCACACCATACCCAAAATTGGGGATGCTATAATAGTCTCACTGGATTCAGTTGGGAGCAGTTAGAACTATCGTGCCGTATTGTTTAATCAATGTGAGCTAATGGTAATCACTAAAAAAATTATTTTTCCTTAACTTACTTTTTTTTTAAATGCATTTTGATTGTCTTAAATTTAAAATTGCCAAATTACAAATTTGTGGAGTAAATATTTTAAATTTTGAAACAAAAAACTCCCCTTTTACTGTTTTAATGTTTTTATATTTTATTATATTAACATGGTTGTTTGTGCAAGAATACTTTTTAATAAATCATTTTTTTATATGCTGAAATCGCCTCAAAAATCTTGAAAAATTAAATTATTATATGGCCCATATTTTATAATTCAAAACACAATTAAATAAAGTAGCACATATTCGTACTAGAAATTTGCTAGAATTTTTGCTAAAGTTTTGTATTGAAACGGCTGCGTAGTCGTTCCTCTTAAGTTAATATCTTTGGTTACTAGTTTCCTCTGGCACCATAAAATCAAACTTCAATCAACTGTTTACAACGCATCGTTGCGCATAGCGCATGATTGCATTTAATAACGTATAATAAATTTTACATTCGTAATTCAAAATTACAAACACTAACAAAAAGTTTACGACGGTAATTGCAATTTAAGTAACCTTATAGTCCCCATGAATCTTTTACGGAGTTCTTAACCCTTCAAGATAATCTGTTCGCTTTTGGGAACAACTCATATGGTCTCACAGAAATGTTCGTATCGCCCTATATGATCTAAAAGGTGTCAGAATGAAAAAAAATGATCACCACGATTTATATTAGATCTATAAATTAACCAAGAGTTAAAATGTGCTCCTTTATGAAACCAAAGGTTCCGACCGCAATTTGAAAAAAAATCTTTCGTGAATTTTTTATTCATTATTTATGTGACGAAAAAAAGGTGAGGTGAAGTTTTAAAAAGTTACATGAAATAATATGGTTTGTAATTAAGTATGAAGGTTTTTAAGTACCTACTTACAAATCATTCGGATAAATTTCGGAATAAAATTAGACACATACTTTTTTGGACACATAACTAATAAAAATTTTTGGACACCTAACTAATAAACTTTTTTGGACACATAACTATTAAACTTTTTTGGACAAATAACTACAAACTTTTTTGGACACATAACTACTAAAATTTTTTGGACACATAACTACTAAACTTTTTTGGATACATAACTACTAAACTTTTTTGGACACATAACTACTAAACTTTTTTGGATACATAACTAATAAACTTTAAAGAGTATCTTCCCAAATGTAAATGTTGTTAAAAAATATAATCTTTTACTTGTGAATGAATGATTACAATAAATAAATTAAATTAAGTCTTTTGGCATATTCTTCCCCAAATATCTCCAGTTTTTCTGACTGTTCGTACCTCTCGCTTAACCGAAGTAGGTAATTCTTCTCTTCAGGTCGACAGCCCACCTCATATTTGATTGACCTCTGTTTCCATTTCCCAACCAAGGGCGCCATTGGATGATACCATTGAAATTCCAACAGTCATCAGTAATTACATCATTACACTATAATTTCGGACCATTTTCATAATACCAGTAATAACTAAAGATTGTGTTCGTTTATCGATTATGACGTTAGAATCAGAATTTTATGGTTGTTAATGCATGTTATTTAACCATTTAATGTATTTCAGACCTCAAAGTGCATTTACACACAATTATATAGTCGATTTTATTGCATACGTAATAATAAAGTTTACTTGTTGGAGAGGGTCCATTTCAAAGAAAATCATTTGAAGATTTGAAAATTTATTTTGATTAAGTAAAAACAAGAATCCCAACTGCCCGGAGTCAGTGGTTAATGATGTTTTAAGGAATATTTCGATTTTGAAGGTAGTGGGGAGGGGAGGGAGATAGAAAAGAGGAAAGCGAATAAGTAGGTACCGGACTATTTAAAAAAGTATTATTAGCAAAGTTTAGATTCTGAATGGTGATCTTTTACCAGGGCGATACTAAAAGTATCTACCACCCTGAAACGTAATTTCTTAATAAATGATGTCTTGCTAGACAGCAATCGCCAACGATTCGATACGGTACAAATGTACCACCCCAACCAGGAGCACTCCTGTCTCGGTGTGACCGGTGCACCGGTACACCAATGGTTTGTTAGGACTTGGAACACATGCTCTGAGGCAAGGATGGAGGTTGGAACTCAATAGAATGGTATACATTGCAACCTAAGTCTTCCTTCTTCTTGCCTCTTTTTGGTTATTGACTTTTCTTGCATCTTCTAGGGCTTTGTGGCTAATCTATGCTCATCTTGACTCTTTGGCTCTTTTCGGCTCTTAATGGTTCTTCTTGGCTCGCTTTGACTCTTCTTGCACCTTCTCCCCCCTTCCTTGTTTCTTCTTGTCTCTTCTTAACTCTTTTTGACTTCTATTGCTTCTTCTGGCTTCCTCTCGCTTCTTCGTGCTACTTCTTGCGTCATCTGGCCATGTCTTGGATTTTCTTGACTGTTCTTGCATCTTCTTGCTCCTTCTCCCCCCTAGCTTCTTCTTGTATCTTCTTGTCTCTTATTGACTCTTCATTACTTATATTGCTTCATCTGGCTTTTTCTCGATTCTTCATGCTATTTCTTGCGTCATCCGGCTATCTCTCGAACTTTCTTGACTCTTCTTGCATCTTCTTGCACCTTTTCCCCCCTTGCTTCTTGTCGTCTCTTCTTAACTTCGATTGCTTCTTCTGGCTTCCTCTCGCTTCTTCGTGCTACTTCTTGCTTCATCCGGCCTTTTCTTGGACTTCTTGTTTTTTTTTTACTGTTCTTACACATTTTAATCTCTTCCCTATGTTTATTCCTCCTTCTTTTGCTACATAGCGAACAATAAAAAATACTAATTTTTACATGTACGATATTATAAAAGAAATCAAAATTATGCAAGATGAGACACACTTGTGTTAGTAATTTGCCTAAGCAAGAGTGGACAGGAGGTGCAGTATAATCTATGAACGTGAATAAAGTCGCGTGAAGAAATGGCGTGATGTTTAATTAATTATTTAGTGATTTTTTGTGAAATCAAATCATCATACCTAAAATACCTACAGTTGGGAGACCGTACACGAATTATAAAATGGTATTATTTGAAGTGTTGGGTCTTTTAGTCACGAATTATTTAGCGAGTTATAAAAGGAAGTTGAATAAAGAGAATGGACTTCTCAGCCGAAGGAGACTTGAAACGTGATTGTCAAATCAAACCGTTGGCAATTTATAATCAACTTGCTTTGGACCCGTGAAATCGTGAGATTACTTTTATGTACGCAAATTAGGTTATATTAAATGTTTAAAATATGCGGACTATTAGTGTAGGTATCCACCTTTCTGTTTTTTATTAAGCTTATCGAAAAATATAACTATTGTTAAGGCGATGCCATACGTAGTAATGCAAAATCATGTGTTTTTGGTTTGAAAATTTGGTCGCCTAGAAATGTTTCAGATGCTTTAATTAAATACTGCGAGTAGAATACATCTTGACCTTTGAAATAATCGAGTATTTTTTAGATAAGTCGTTTTGTAAGCCCAGAAAAAAATAATGTAAAGGCCTATGAAAACTGCTTTAAAGTTCAAAATCTCCTACTTACGAACCCATTTTCGGTTATGATTTTATTGTATAATGTGGCAAATTAAGTTATTTATAAAATGATCGAAAAACATGTAAATATTTGTGCCTGAACATCCACAAAATAAAATAAAAGGCACTTTTTGACCATGTTTTTTTCTTGCATAAATCAAAACAGGCGGATGGTGTTAAGCGGGAATAAAATTGTAAACTAGCTCGAGCTAGTCTCGACACAGCATATTTCTGGTGAGACAGTTACAGAAATCTGTCTGAACCGTACTAACTAATTTAGACATTTTTTTTCATTGGTACAAAAAGTTATGAGTTGCGCGGGGACTTATAAAATACTAAATCCTCTACAATACCGCGTATTCATCAAACTAGGTCAAATCACAATGACATAATTATTCCAGGTCATAAAACCACATTCGCACAAAGAAATTATATTTATTTTGCGACAAAACTCCACATCATCCTTCCCCCGGATATAGAGCGAATAGAAAATTTGAATGGTTACAAATCAAGAATAAAAATCTGGCTGAAAGAGATTAACGAAAAAAATCTGAAAAAAACATTAAAAACGACATAGAAAACTAATAAAACAGAACTGAATATCTTTAGTTCGCCTCAGCACAGGTCACCCTAGTGAGGAGGGACTAAGAAATACAATTTACTATACATATATTTAATATCATATTTTGTATGTACAATGTTTAAATAGTCGCTACAATAAAAAAATGGTTTTGCGTAAAGTTTTGAGGTTGTGTGGCCTTTTTCAGATATACAATTCCGTAGTACATTATATTGAGGTATCTCATAAGGTTTAGCCAGCGTTATCAATGTAAAGGGCCATTATTTTTACGAATTGATTACAAAACATCGAATTTTCTCTACTTTCTATAAATATAATATGCATGTATTATGTATATAAACCTTTCGGAAGAAATTCTCTAAATGATAGTGAAAACCCTATCAAAATCCGTTGCGTAGTTTAGAAGATATAAGAGCACAGAGAGACACACGCGGATTACGACTTTTGGTTTATACTATTTAGAGATTTCTTATCTACCTCTTTGTTCTGTCCCTCTCCATTCAGAATTATAAAATAATCTAAATAAACAAAAATCACGTATTTCTAAAATAAAAATGTCGTAATGCAAATTTAAGGTACATAGTTTTTATTAATTTTATTTTTTTATGACAGAATCGCATTTGTGAAAGACCACATTTACAATTTACAATCGAAAAGTTTCTTGAAATCACATGAGCAGTGCTTAGTGAACAGATCAGATTAGTCGGACACTTAACCTAATAACCCAAACATCCTCTTCCCCATCTGTTTTCTCTCCACACTTCCTTGAACCCATAACACTCCCAATTATTTTTTTATAAAATGTGTACAAAAAATACGAAATTGAAATACATACATAATAATTGTCATTAATGCTTCAGCATTCCAAAATCAACAATTTAGCGTTTTAAAAACTCGAATACGTTTATATATCCATAATTTGAAATATGCAAATTAATGTAAAAATACCAAAATATATTTTTATTTCGTCCATCTTATGTTAATGTAAAGTTTGTTTTGTTTCCCAACTGTCCTCGAACGCTATTTCCCAAACAGTAACCATTCAACTTAGAAATTACAATATTATAATACTAAAAATTTCGCTTTTTTTCCCTCCTGACACACTGCCGCTCAACTTTGTACCGTCCTCATCTGTTGAAAGTGTCACCGACACTTTGGTCACGTCTTTTACACGTCATTTGCATATTTACAGCATCCCAGCGTCTCTAATGGGATTATGCTAATCACGACACTTTAAATATCTACGTAGTTATTTCTTGAGGCAGCGACGGGACATTTTGTAATTACGGTGACAATGTTATTATATTCAAACGGTTAGGCGTTTTGATGTTTTTTTTTACAAATTGCATTCATTTTACTTAAGCATCATTCGGAACGCTAAATACGGTAGTAACCTAACTTATTCTCGAAAACCAAAAATTGGTTAAAATGCATTTATTGTTATCAAGTTTAATTTGTAGGACTCCAGTTTAAGAGGAAGCTACAAGCCAGAAATGTGTATATTCTCGGTATACCTTATATCGTAGGTAATAGGCATTAAAATCGCTTGACAAAGTGGTCTAGAAACGTTCAATTTCAAGCAAAAAACTGGTTTTTATTTATTTTGTAAATAATTTTATAAGAAAGCAAAATAGTTAATCAAGTGAAACTGTCACAAATAATCTTGGCTATAATACTGTATTTTTTAAAAGATGTTTCCATTATGCGTTCATACTTTTTTACAGTATTACCGCACAAGAGTCCCAACTGCTCCCGTCTGGAGCCAGTGAGACTATGGCATCCCCAATTGGGGTATGTTGTGAGGCTGAGGGTATTGGGGAGGGGAGGGAGATGGGGAAGAGGAAGGTGGGGAAGTACCTGGCTATTCAGATCTGGTCACCAAACACGGCTAAAGCCATTTCAAGCAACATACATTTCTATAGAAAAAATACTTTTTTTAGTAGTGTGCATTTGTGTTTTTTATTGAATAATTTATTTTTTTATTTGTATTCTAATCAAGCGAAGCGATAGGAAAACCTTCAATTTATTTAAAACATATTTTTTAGTATTCATAATGTACACCAATTCGTTACAAAGATTAATCAAAATAGTGATTTGGCATTATCTTCGACCTAATTTATGTCTCATAATGTTTTTCGTTCCGATCGATATTGCAATTTGATCCGGACTTTTTGGGTCCAGAAATGCAAAATCAGATTGGCTACAACCGCAACACGTTTGTCTAAAAAGATAGATTCGATTATTCTGACTCCTGACAAATGACTCGTTAGTTGCTATTCACGATTTATTCCCTGAAAGAGTAATTATTCGCCGAGGAGACATTAACTTGCCATCGAGAAGTCAAGATTTAACGCCTGTTGACTTTTTCTTATGGGGCTAATTAAAAAGTAAAGTTTTCAACGCATTACCACCAAATTTGAATGTTACTCAAAGATTGAATCGATGCAATTCCAAGAGCAGTGAGTGCTCCAGCGAGTGATTGAAAATTTTAGTTCGAAGGTAAATGAGTGTGAAGAAGTTGATGATGCTTATTTACAAATAGTTGTTTTAATAAATAAAAAATTTTAAACCACCCTGTAATTTAACAGTCATTAAAACTAGTTTGAACCCATTATGGTGTTTTATTTTAAGTACCAAAACATTCTGAGACATCCTTTGTATTCAATAATACATTTAATTTTATTTTGTGAAACCGCACTGGTCCCAACCGTCTGGAGCCAGTGAGAGTATGGCATCCCCAAATAGGATATGTTGTGAGGTTGAAGGTACTGGGGAGGGGAAGGAGATGGGGAAGGTGAAGGTGGGGAAATACCTGGCTATTCAGATCTGGCCACCAAACACGGCCAAAGCCATTTCAAGCAATGTTTCAATTCTGAATGGCGGTATTACTTGAGGCCGTAAATCTCTAAATAGTATAAAATGAAGTCGCTATCCGCATCAGTCCGCTTGTGCGCTTAGTTTTTCTAAACTGCCAATTGGATTTTGATAAAGTTTACACTATCATTTAGAGAATTTCTTGTGGAAGGTTTACATGTATAATACGTACATATAATATTTATTAGAAAGTAGAGAAAGTCGATGTTTTATAATAAAGTCGAAATAATATATTTTCGGGCACTAGATTGCTAACGCTGTCTAAACCTTATGAGATACATCAAAATAATGTAAAACGGAATTGTATATCTTAAAATGGTCTACAGAAAAGTCTTTCATGTTATATGTCTATCTCCTAAGGATAACCCCCAGCAACGCCGGGTAAACGTCAGCTTGTTTTAAATGTGTAATTTGTGAAATAACATATCAATCGAATAAAATTACATGCGCACCAATTGTCATCGGTATCCATCGAATTGTTGTTAAAACAACATTTCACTTTGATGATATTGTTTTATTATAAAATTTCAACTTGGAATGCCTTCTGTAAACTGAAAACATTACTAATTCAACAATGAACATAACGCTGACATATTTTTACCAACATATTCTCTCTGCATAATTCCATTTCTCATTGTAAACGAATAAATTTCCTTGAATTTTAACTACGCGAAATTTTTCTAAGTTGCCCGTCTAATAAATGCAATATATATTAATTATATATGCCCTGGCAACACCTCAGACATTCACTAGAATAAATGATTTATAATGCCTGCTATACATATGACTCTAGACGAGGCAACGTAAAAAGCACGAACGTGTAATTAACACGCTCGTTTAGCCTCATCGTTTTTCGCATTACTTATTTATTAGGGATTGATTGTTTTAGTAAAAGGGATGTGATTTTACAGGGTAGAGAGGGTACTGGTAATAAGCAAACCCAGCCACTACTACATAACCAGTAATAATCCAAGTAATTGAGAGATATGAGCGGGAAGAAAGTAGCGTTCGCACGATTAGAGCGAGCATTAATAATAATAATAGTATTTGGATGATTTGTATATCGCCGTTTTTGTGCAAAATCACCTCAAGGGCGCTGTACAAACTTATAATACATTTTTACAGTGATCTATGTTATTACTAACTATTTATGGAGATAATATGCAGAACAATACTTACCTGGTAGATCACTTGGGATTAACACTTCATTAACATTAACTAATTGTTTATTAGCGAAATTTAGATACAGGATTTAGGACGTAATTGGATATAACTGGACTTTCTCTCAGGAATGATATATTTAATTTAAGGGTATGACAGCTTAAAAAGGTAAGTTTTTAGTTTAGACCTGAATTCTGTTGGACTTGTTATGGATCTTAGTTCCGGAGGGAGTTTATTCCAAGACTTCGGCCCAGATACTCCGAAAGCGCGATCACCAAACTTAGTATTTGGTTTGCGCTTAGGTTCCATCAGTCTGCCTACAGCTGCCGATGTTGCTGATCTAAGAGTTGACTACCTCAGACCATGAGTAATTATGAGTAAGCCTTGAAAATATAATTATGTCAAAAGCCTTATTATTTATAGTATAAATAAATAAATATGTCTCTTAATTATATCCAGATTAAATTTACAAACTATACATAATTTAAATAAAATAACGTCATTGAAGTAGCTATAACTCACATTGAAGCAGCTATAATTATAACTCACATTGAAGCAGCTATAACTATAACTCACATTGAAGTAGATATAACTATAACGCACATTGAATTAGCTATAACTATAACTCACGCCCATCAGAAGTGAGAGTACGATTCTGATAGAACTTCAGTTATTCATTTTCGACTGGTGATTCAATTTAACTAGAAAAATTCTGTCTCTCGTTTGTAGGTATAGTATAATACGCATGAGAAAGAAGATAATTATGGAAGTATTTACTAAGATAAACATACAGGAGAAAAATTTAATTTAGGATTTGAAATAATTATTATTTTTTCTAGTAGCATTCGGAACTCTACCTATTTTGAGACTCTCAGATTTAACCAGATGGGTTTCTGTATATTTAATTTCATTTTAAGATTTCATTTTCCTTTACACACGAGTGTTAGAATCTCGTAAAGGTAAATATGTTTTAATTATAATTTGAAATACGTACTTATTATGTTAATTTAAATAATAATCTTGTATGTTATATTAAATAAATAAATTTAAAAAAAAAACTAGAAAACCACCTTTATCAGGGGTTTACACAAGTCTCACATTTTAATCAGAATTCTTTTTTTTAAACGGATGCGCAAGTTATATAAGTTATTTATTTTAAAAACAGTAACATACCAAATTCCGCTGCACGTTTAGTACGCAAAAAAAATATAAATAACATTTATAATTATAGATATCAACTTAATTACTACAATAAATAACTACTTAGATATACTGGGATATGGTAAAATATGCGTTCAAGTTCCATTTTTTCTCAATCAAAGTTTAAAATCAGAGGTTTGAACTAACTAACATCACGCCGTTTCTCCGCAGGGATAGGCAGAGAGGACGGACCGCCAAACAACTCGGTCTTGGCACACACTTCTTGCCTCATTCACATTCATACATCTCATACATACTCTTCGATTATTCTGACTCTTGACATGGCCCGACTCGAGTATCTGATTCACTTGATCGTGCCATATCTTCCTCGGGCGTCCCCGACTTCTGCTGCCATTCGCATTCGCATCATATATTCTCCTTATACTCCTTTCTTCGCTCATTCGCTCTACATGCCCAAACCATCTAATCGTCCGTTTCTTAATCTTACTAATTACGCTTATATCAACCTTGCACTCTTTGGGGATCTCTACATTTCTCACACGATCATATATATTGTTTTACCACACATACGCCTAGATTAAGAAATACGCACAAATTATTAAAATAACCGTAAAAATCGTTGTGCATGTTTATACTTATACCCCAGACCTAAATGGTTGTTTCCATTGGATATTTAAGTTTAAATCAAGAGTAACAAATTATTATAAGCATTATTAATTACTCGCCTGAAATATCAATACAAATTGAAAATATCTCCCGAGTAAAAATAAATGCCGCCGACGGGAATTGAACCCGAACCTTCTGATGTCCGGTCAGGTGCTCTGGAACACTGAGCTACTTCGGCTTATTCCCAACCCGCCAAAGAATTCAATATGTACAAGTACTTCAATCGACAGTTACTGCCTGTAAACAACCAAATTTATTTATTTAATTAGTTTATCATTAAAAAAATATTGTAATCAAGTGTTGTTTTTTAAAGATCCTTTGCATGCAGCGGAATTCGATAAGTATACCCCAAATTTATCATTATTATATTATTATGATTTGATTTATACCTACAACATCTCTCCATGGCTATAAATGTATTGTTTTGTAAATTTTTCCTTTTATATAATCATTTCTTTTTATAAATTTTTTAATTCATATTCCTTTCTCACAAATTTAAATAATTTATTCCATATTATGCTGTCTCAGTTAAAGTCACAAGGAGGAAATTCATAATTGGATTTATTTCACTATATAATACTTATGTACAAACTGATAAATGTAAACTGTCGATTTCCCGAAAATAAGAAAAATAAAATAAAAAAATCCGATCGTCGATCCGTCCAACACGCCGAGTTTTTGTATACGCCTTATTTTATCTATTTTAGAGTATTTGGTCGTCTTACGGAACAATCGATGTATATAAGTTAATATATTATATATATTAGACATTCGATAGAATGATTGAATTACAACTCTTCTATTTTTCCCCATAATACCATCTTGAAATCTCACAATACATAACAAGCAGCTACCAATGGATATTTTACGTCATTGGATTGTGTGAAAATTTGTGTAGTTTCGTAATTGCATTCCAATCACACTCATTGGATTGTGACTTTCTAAATGGGCTCTCATCCAAAAGCGCATCTTATACATAAGACGGAATCTTCCGAATTTATTAAACGCTTATCCGTGATGTTTATCTTCGTTTTTTCTCTAACTAACTAATTGTAATCTTCTTAAAATCGTGGTAATGCTAAATGGTTTATTTTAAATGCGTTACATCTGAAACATCATTCTAATTATGCAGCTTCATATGAACTTGTAAGGCGACTGTAAAACACTAATTACACCAATGATGTTAGCTTGATATGAAAAAGGAATGGATGGAAAAGGATAACCAAATCACATATAACGAGAACATGGAACATCAAACGAAAAAAGATATTTTCATAGTAACGAATAACACCAACTTTGAGGGCTACTTTGTATCCTTCGTATCAACAAATCAGTAGGTTCGTGGTTTAAGGCGAAGCTTAATGCCAAATCACTATTTTGATTAATCTTTATAACGAATTGGTGTACATTATGAATACCAAAAAATGCTTTAGATAAATTGAAGGTTTTCCTATAGTTTCGCTTGAGTAAAATGCAATAAATAAATAAACTACACAATAAAAAATATAAATTTAAACAACTAAAAAATATTTTTTTCAATAGAAATGTATGAACGCGTAATGGAAACAACTTTTTAAAAATACAGTATTATAGCTAAGATTATCTGTGACAATTTCACTTGATTAACTTTTTTGCTTTCTTATAAAATTATTTAAAAAATAAATAAAAATCAGTTTTGTGCTTGAAATCGAACGTTTCTAGATTCCGTTTGTCAAGCAATTTTAGTGCATATTACCTACAATATAAGGTATACCAAGAATATACATATTTTTGGCCTGTAGCTTCCTCTTAACCTGTCCTTGCCGGTGCTGTCAACTGAGTGATCATCGTCTCTAATCACTAAAATATCTGATGTAAATATACTAAACACAGATTTGATATTTTAGGTATTCCTCCACAATACATGTATGTATTGCATGAAATAATTAAAATATATAATTATTTACCGAGTGTATAGCACCAAAGCACGATTTTTTTTTAACATCCTAAGGGAAGGTTTAACATGGGTTTGTGACATCGGTAAACCGGCCGCACGGACTTTTTAAAGATAAATACTAGGCTCCTAGCTTCCAAGACAATCCCTTTTCTTTGCTCGAAAAAAAGGACTCGAATAGTTTGAAATTAAGTAGTGATGGTTAGGAAAAAGTAGGAACTGGATAAATAACATCACGGTAGGAACCAAACATAATATCGTCAATTCGAAATAATACTCGTACAACTACAGATGTGAATATCGCAAAGAGTCCTATCTGTTACCGAGCGGAGTAGTGATGGGTTACGACTCATTTTTATTAAGAGCGGAAGCCACGGTACCAGCTCAATATTTTCGTACGGCCCAAAGAGACGACTCAATTGAACGATGGCTCAATTGAACGACGGCACAATTGAACGACGGCTTAATTGAACGACGGTTCAATTGAACGAAGTCTCAATTGAATTACGGCTCAATTGAACGACGGCACAATTGAACGACAACTTAATTGAACGACGGCACAATTGAACCACGGCTCAATTGAACGGGTGTCGTCAGCTCAGAGCGTATGAGCCATGCTCGACCGATACGGCTCCCAGAATTAATTAACGTTCGACTCTTGGTACCGCCTCGTACGACAAGAAAAATAAGATGCTAGGTAGTTAGTAAGCGAGGGTACATATGTCCAAGTCTAGATGTCGGACTGTTAGACGCCGTTCACGACTCAATTAATAATAGGATAATTTTGATGGCGATAAAATCTCCTAAAATATTTCCTGATAAAAAAGAGTACCGTTCAATTGAGCCGTGGTACAGTTTACCGGGAGTCGTACGAATACGGCTCATAAAAAAGAGCTAGCTCAATTGTGCGGCTCGTTCATGAACGAATCATCGCTAGTCCGGAGCCAACGTCTGATGTAAGTCACTAAGTTATAAATCTCAGTGGTTAGTTGCCATCGATAAGTCTTGGTCTGATGAATGTCACTAAGTTATAAGTCTCAGCGGTTAGTTGCTATGTATAAGTCTTAGTCTGGTGTAATTCACTAAGTTATAAATCTCAGCGGTTAGTTGCTATACATAAGTCTTAGTCTGATATAATTCACTAAGTTATAAATCTCAGCGGTTAGTTGCTATCTATAAGTCTTAGTCTGATGTAAGTCACTAAGTTATAAGTCTCAGTAGTTAGTTGCCATCTATAAGTCTTAGTCTGATGTAAGTCACTAAGTTATAAGTCTCAGCGGTTAGTTGCTATCTATAAGTCTTTGTTGATTATAAGATGTACAATGATATTAATGTAACTGATACTGATAATGAAGAATATTTTACAGTTTTTTGACATCAGTGATTTTTATTATGACGTTATGCATTTTTTATTTGAACACAATGGCCATCAAACCATTAAGGACGGGTTGTTTCGGAGAATTTGAACAATTCATCAAATTTCAACGTTCATTTTCGGGTTCTGTGAAAGATTTATTCAAGTTCTGTTTTTATATCATTGTAGGCTAGTTGCTTGACAAAACTGAAATAAAAACAGAACTTGAAAAAATCTTTCATAGAACTTGAAAATGAACGTTGAAATTTGATGAATTGTTCAGATTCTCCGAAACAACCCGTCCTTAGTTTGCACTTTCGATTTTATTCAAATTCTGTAATCAAACCAGTTTCATTAAAAAGCAGTTACCAATGAAAAAACGTTCGATTAGGTTTTTATTATTATTATTGTTGTTTCGGACTTAAAAATCCGTAAACGTCTGTAAAAAGCCTCATAAAAAAACACTATACAAAGATCTTCAATTCATTAAATAATGATGTGACTAATTTACGAATCCTTCACTTTCCCTTTATTCGAATCGAATTTTTCGTTCGAATTGATTCAAAAGATTATTGACCAGGGTACCTATTCTCCAATCCAGGTCGCTCGCAATCGCCGTCGAAAGAACATACACTGATCGACATTCTTGTTATTTGAATGGTTCTCATCGAAGGTACATACTTATAATACGTATCAGTATAGCGCGTTAGAGGCTTTATAGAAACATTAATTTGTTGGTGTTGTATCAAAATATTTCTCGAACGGTAAGCTTTAGCTTCCTGAAGTTTGAAGAGCTTTTTTTCTTTCGGGAATTTAAAGGTCAACACAATTATTTTAAGTTTAACATGTCATCTATATATCAGTGCATTCACCCAAATTCGCAGTTATTGAAGTCACCACATTATTGAGCGAATACTTCTTAATACAAGTATAGGTATGTTCGAAGGTATTAGGAACTAACACGAAAATTTTTGCCTCAACACAGGCTAGCCTAGTGAGGCGGTATTTGAGAAACCTCAACTGTACTTTTATTTTCTTTTTACCTTCACAATATTATATTTTTATTAATAGTTCTCATTCATTTTTGTTAATTTTATAACCTTAAATATAACAGTTACAAATCAATGTTCACCATAATATGTATATATAGTTGTAATGTGTAAACTTACAACTATATTTATTAAGATATTATTATTATTATTATCTCTATTAGGAGTTATGGAGCGTTGAAAAAAAATAATACATTTATTTTCAATTTTCGACATTCGTTTTGCATATCTCTTTTTTTAAAGGTATTTTTTGATGATCTTTCCAAATATTATTTCCTTATTCAATTCATAAAACAAAACAATTTAAAATATTTAATAGACTTTCCCTATGTGGCAACAAAATCTTTCAAAAATTTGAATATGGAAATTGAAATGTTCTTAACATTTTGGCGGGTAATACAATAGAATCGATAATGGCCGGCGCCATTTTTGAATAAAATTATTGTTTATAGAGCTTCTTCTGATTTTAGCGAAAGCAGACGTTATTATTCCCGGATATTGCTTTCATTGGCATTGTTACATTACAAAAGCGGTCATGTAACAGTCTTTAGCCATGCAGAAAGACAATCGCCGCTGCACAGTTCATTATTTTAATTTTTAACGCCTGTTCATAGTGTTAATGTATGCAGCAAAAAAGCTGGCTACCTATTATTAATTACTAGCTGACTTGTACCTGGCGTTGTTGGGGGTTATCCTTAGAAGATAGACATATACCATCGCAGACTTTTCTGTAGGTCCTTTCAAGATATACAATTCCGTAGTACATTATTTTGATGTATCTTATAAGGTTTAGCCAGCAGCGTTAGCGATGCAAGCGCCCGAAAATATTATATTTTCGAATTGATTACGAAATATCGTCTTATCTTTACTTTATATAAATTTAATATGCATGTTTCATATAGAAAAACCTTCCGGAAGAAATTCTCTAAATGATAGCGAAGACCCATTTAAAATCCGTTGCGTAGTTTAGAAGAAATAAGCGCACAAACAGACAGACGCGGATAGCGACTTTATTTTATACTATTTAGATATTAGAATAGGTGCTTCTATTACCACCGAGAATTGTAGATACTCTCGGTATCGTCCTGTTGAAAGACAACAATTCATAAAATGCAAATACTGCAAAATAAAGCAATGCGAATAATACTTAAGCGCAACATATACACACGGATAAGAGACATGTTAAAGGAGCTGAATATTTTGACGGTGAAGCAAACTGTGTATTTGAATGTACTTATTTTTATACATAAAATTAACTTAGGGATGATGTCTAAGGAACTGAAAAGAAAAATTAATTACAATAACGAGATACACGGACACGGGACGAGAAATTCTAAGCAAATTAGATTGCCAACAAGAAAAAAAACAAGCACCCAAAAATCTCTGATGTACCAGGCCGTTCAACTCTATAACAAAATCCCGAAGGAAATTGCTGTGATAGAAAATATTAATAAGTTCAAAAATGAATTAAGAAAATATGTCTATCTCAATTATTAATGTTTCTTTTTTGTGACTTTATTGAAATATTTAAAGAAAGATTATGTTTGCCAAACAATGTACATGTTTATATGTTTATAAAACTATTAGCACACACGAAGATGTGAGCTAACTTAAGATTAATAAATAAAAAATAAATAATTGAAACGTTACAGATGGCTTCAGCGGTGTTTTGTGACCAGATCTGAATAACCTGGCAGTATTTAACCTTCCCTTACCCATCACCTTCCCTTTCATACTCCATTCAGTCTCCAGCGGCCTCCGTGGTCTAGTGGTAAGATTTTCGACTAGGAAGGAGGTCCCTGGTTCAATGGCGTGCACAAATAAATTATATTTAATTAATTTGTGTTATTTCACAATTAATTAAATTAAAATAATACGTAATATATTTGCGGCAAGTTCTAGAGTGAAAGATACTGCTCATAGTACCGCCTTGGTGAAAGACCACAATTCGGAATTAAAAAAGTCGCTTGAATCTGAATAGTCAGGTTCTTCCCCACGTTCCCCTCCCGACTATCTCCAGCCTTCCAATGAACCCAGTTGGCGATACCTTAATCTCACTCGGTTTAGAGCACTTTAAAAAAATATGAAAAAAAGTGTTGATATGAATAAGTGTCGATATGAAAAAAGTGTTTATATGAATAAGTGTTCATATAAAAAAAGTGTTGATATGAATAAGTGTCGATATGAAAAAGTGTTGATATGAAAAAAGTGTTGATATGAATAAGTGTCGATATGAAAAAAGTGTTTATATGAAAAAGTGTTCCTATAAAAAAAGTGTTGATATGAAAAAGTGTCAATATGAAAAAAGTGTTGATATGAAAAAATGTCCATATGAAAAAAGTGTTAATATGATAAAAGTGTTGATATGAAAAAGTGTTGATATGAAAAAGTGTCGATATGAAAAAAGTGTTTATATGAAAAAGTGTCGATATGAAAAAAGCGTTGATATGAAAAAAACTATCTCCAAAACAAACAAAAATGGCAGAAGTTCTCTTATCGTACTAATTACTAATTAGTCAAATATTGCAGTTCGTTCACGTCCTTGGTGTTAATAAACCTAAACAATTCACACGGTCAATGAATTCAAACGCGCCGGCGTTCTATTCTTAATTCAAATTCAAATTTGATCAAAACATTCTATTGTTTTTGGTTTTTTTTCCCATAGTCGCGCTCCCTGGCAGAACGCGGACATTTGCTACGCTCGTTTAAACATTCTCTGACTGCACTAATTATAATTATGTTTATACAATTTTTCATTCACAGTAAAACGGACATTGCTGGATGCTATCTCTCGATCTGATATTTTAATTTGAACTAGATCAATGACTTCTGTCGTATGTTTATGAGCATGCGTTGTTGAAGAGATTTACTTTTTGCAAACACATTAAAATATGTAAATAATTTCATTAATGATAAACCGTTGTCAATAGACCGATTGACATCTCTAATGCACAGACGCAATATGGATATGCTGAGTCTGTTCTGCGGGTATTTTAATGCAGCCTGCTCTAATAAGCCAGCAGTTGACGTTGGCTTCATGAGAACTGGCCGTTTCTTCGACACGTGTTTTGTGTCAGTCGGCTCGTATCTTTAACGAGCTACCAGCATCTGTTCACACACCTACAAAAAGTGATACAAAGTCATGAAAACTGATAGGTTACGTAGGTAACTATTTAATCTAGTTTTTGTTTCATCACTTTTAAAAGTGTGTTTAATTGTCATTTTGATGAAATATCATGGATGTTTCCTGTTTTCCTCCTTCATATAATCTGGGCCTCTTCAAGACTCGCATGAATAAATCACTTCCTATAGCCCCTACCTTAACCTGCCACACAACGCTGCCCCACAGGGTGGTGAAATAATTCTCCTGACTGTACAATACACTGGCAAGGGCGCTCTTGTAAAGTGTGACACGAAAACTAAAAAAAAACAAAACACATCCAAATAATATCAGATTTCCGCGGTGAATGTTTCGCGTTGAATTAATTCTCCGTTGTAAATTTTTACCAACGAACACGATTTGATTTTAAATTGTAACTATAATTCGTTAAAGGGGCGTCACTTGATAGCGATAATGATCTTCTTAGCCGAAATATTGTGACGAAAAAAATGTGCGAACGAAATAATCATAGACGGGGTTTGAACTCACGACCTTCGGTCTATTGCCAACAAGATACCAAAAGGCCAATATGTCAGATTTATTATAAAATTTAATAGTTTTCTGGCTTTAAAATAATTCTTATAAATTAAAATGAAATAAAACAATAAAAATCTTTACTGTAAATAATTAATTGTATAGTGTCTATTTTATAAATTATGTTCCATATTATAAATGTTTTTCTTTCTTTACAGGTAAGTTCCTGACATTTAAAACTTCTCCAAGTTGTTTTCGAAGACAGATGATGCGTATGTAAGTTTTTTTCTTGATAAATTTGTAATTTATAATTAATGGTCCTTTAAAATAATATTTATATTGTTAGAAAATATGATTCTTTTTAAATATCTTATTTATTGGACGGCATTTAGTGCAATTTTAGTATCATTTGAGAAAGCAGAAAGCAAGGTCAACACAATGTAATTTTATATAACCAGTTTAAATGATTTCGTCTGTGGCATCTCTGTGATTTGTCAAAGGCTTTGACCCAGAGGTCGCTGGTTCAAAATTTTATGACACTTTAATTAAAAAAAACGATTGAATATTTTCACGAGATATTTAAATTATTTTTTGCACTTCGCTTTATACAAAAAGTCATTAAGAACCAAAACTTTCTTGAATGTGCACTAAGAAAATATTCTACATTTCTTTCATATTTATATTTTACATAATGACTTTTTAAAATTTCAAAATTAGAATACAGTAATTAATTTTTTTTTTAATGTTCATTTCTAGTTAGTCAGATATGTAGGTACTTCTCTATTGGCATGAACTCTGCTGTGACGAGGTTTTGCAAATCCAGCACCTTTTTCAAATCCTGTGGGATAATTTTAGAAATACCGCGGGATATTTATTAAGGGATATTAAAAATAGGCAATTAATTCCCAATCTCTCTCTTCCCCATGTCCTCCCCCTCCACACATCCTTCATCCTTTTAACATACTACAATTAAGAATGCCATAGTATCATTGGCTTCAGTTGGGAGTCTTATAATATTTACGTATAAAGTGTGAGTTTACTATTCGGTACTCGAACTGTCTATAGATATATCGAATAAGTTAGTCGAGTTTTCTACATATTTCGAACTGGCTATAGATATATCGGATAAGTTAAACGATGTTTCTACATATTTCGAACTGGCTATATACAGGGTGTCCGGAAACTCGTAGTACAAGCGGGAAACTGGTGAATCTACATCACATTTGGAGTCGATTTTGTAGTATTTTTTTTTTATTTGAGCTTTCGTTATCGAGTAAATCGAGTTAGAAGTTGATTTTTTTTTTAATCAAATTATTACTGAAGATCAAAGTACCCAACTAATTAAAACTATTTGAAAGTAAAACAAATGAAGAAACTCGGATTTGAAGCATTATTTTGAAATCACCCTTCATTTAATCCGGTGTAATCATAAAATATTTCTGCTCTGCAGGGTTAAAACATCTGTTGTTCAACCCTAAACACCAGAAAAAACTTTAACCCTAAAATAGCCGAAAAATATATTTTTTTTGTTTTTTTTTTTTGTGAAAATGCTCAAATCAAAAAACTTTATGTTTATTTGGGTTTCCCATGTGGTGTAGATTCTCCAGTTTCCCGCTTGTACTACGAGTTTCCGGACACCGATATCTCGAATAAGTTAGTCGAGTTTTCTACATATTGCGAACAAGCTATAGATATTTAGGATAAGTTAGTCAGTCAAAAGTTAGTTTTCTACCTACTGTGAATATTTATTTATAGTGGATAGTTTTCGAAATGATCGTGAAATACCGCCCAACAACTAGTAAGATCGTTTTACCAAGATCAGCGCCCTTGATGTGTTTTTTTTTTACGAAAATTGCGCTATATAAATTAGCCAAATATTGAATATTATTAACGTTTTACTATTGCAATTGGGTGAGAATTCTGAGACCGCTCAAGCATGGGTCCGCTAGAATGTGTACAAAAAATTATGCAGAAAAAGAGATATTTTTTTTATTTGGTAGATCGTTTGGAACAGCCTTGAAATTACGTGGTTCGTGTAATTCTCTTTTATTATTAGAGGAGTGATAAAACGGTAATAGATGAAGATTTCAGACTTGCTCTGTGAATTATTATCTTATGTAAAGGTTACGAACTTTATATTTAAATTTAACTCAATCGGTCCATAATCGGTAACTCGCAAAAAAAACTATATATTTACTTATCATAGACAGTTCAGTGCCCGGAGGCAGTGGACTATGACATTAATCGGATATGGTCACCAAAACACGGCTAAAGATATTTCAAAGAACGTTTCAATTCTTATTGGTGGTACTACACCAGGGCGATACTGTGAGGATCTTCCACTCTGGAACGTGCCGCAAATATAAATATAGGTACTATGTATTTATTTAAATGAGCAAATTGAGAAATAACGCACAGTTATTTTCGCACGCCGGGGTTTGAATCCGCGACCTCTGGCTTGCTAGTACAGATCCTTACCACGGAGGCCGTGAAATTAATCGTTAAGGGGAAGCTACAAGCCAAAAATGTGTATATTGTTGGTATACCTTATATAGTAAGTAATAGGCATTAAAATCGCTTGACAAACGGAGTCTAGAAACGTTTGATTTCAAGCACAAAACTGGTTTTTATTTATTTTGTAAATAATTTTATAAGAAAACAAAAAAGTTAATCAAGTGAAACTGCCACAGATAATCTTAGCTATAATACTGTATTTTTAAAGTTTTTTCCTTTATGCGTTCATACATTTCTATTGAAAAAAAATATTTTTTAGTAGTTTGCATTTATATTTTTTATTGAGTAATTTAATTTTGTAATTGTATTCTACTCAAGCGAAGCGATAGGAAAACATTCAATTTACCTAAAGCATATTTTTTGGTATTCATAATGTACACCAATACGTTATAAAAAATTATCAAAAATAGTGATTTAACATTAAGCTTCGCCTTAAACGAAAACCAAAAATAATGCGTTATCTTATAGATAGTGCTAATCGAGAGGAAAGTAAAATACCCAATAGTTTTATGCCCAGTTGTTTTGCAGAAATTCACATGTGAATTCATATTATATTATGAACTGAATGATTACACTTTTAGATTACGCTTTATTTATTTATAAAGTCAGAGTTTTGTATTTGTTACTCGAACCTACGAATAGTGGCAATATATAGAATGTTAGCCAAGTTTTCTACCTATTGCATGGAGAGAAATGAGTATTGCTTAGTTATTAAGAATCTTTTCAAACTATTGGTTATCCGGTTAAAAACGGAATTGCAGGCCGTTTCCTGATAAACTTTGAGTAAATTCCTAATAAATCTGAACACGTGTTCATGCACCTGCATTTGCCTTTATAATATAATGACGAAATGCGAAAATATTTGAATTTTGATAAATATTGTTTACATTCGTATTTTACTAAAAGTTTATCAGGAAACCTATCAATCAAGGGGTTCTTAATAAATTAGCAAAACTATTTTTTCTCCGTGTGCCAGTATTTATTGTTTATTTATTAATATGAGTTATCCTATTGATAAGCTATCAATAGGATAGTTGTCTAAATTGTATTAAGTTGTAGGTTAGATAAATTAAGTTGTTCTTTAGGTGAATGTTTTCACGACAAAGTCGCTATAAATATATTCCAATTTTTATAACTTAAACCGACGTTATGCACATTACTCTGAGCAAGATGGGAGCTATTTTCGCCCGAAATCCAAGGTGAAAGGTGAAAGTACTTCATTTAATGAGGAGGCGACTGGATTTAATGAGATTGAAGGTGCGATAGAATGCCATCGCCACGGACTAGACTGGCTTCAACATATTTATAACCTCTTGAGTTATAATGTCTTAATTGATTATTTTATTTATTAATAAATGTATTACACAACTTTCAAGTGTTGTTTAATTCTATACAAAATTAACTATTATAGTTCGAATGAAAATAGACATACCACGATTTGCAATGTTACAGGTACAGTGAATATTCTGTAGCGGCAACTATTAGTAGGTACTAGAAATTCAATACATGCAACGCGCATCACATTGGAACCTACAAGTAAGACGGCAAGTGTACGCTGCTAGTACTATCTAGAATAATAGAAAAGTAGCGGGGAGGGTAGGAGACGGGGAAGAAGATACATACGTACCCTTCCGTTATACTGTCTCTTGAAATGCCCCGACTCTATCAGTATTTGGTTCACTTTATCGTGCCATGTCTTCCTCGGGCGTCCCCGACTTCTTATAACAATCAAATTCGCGTAATGTATTCGCCTTACTCATTTCTTCGTTGATTCGCTTCTCATCTAAGCGTCCCTTTCTTAATCTTACTTATTACGCTCGCATCAGCCTTGCATTCTTTGTGCCATGCTCCTTTTTATACTCCGAAAGCGATGATTTTTGTCTATCATAACCCGCCAATCAACAGAAAGACTCAACTGCTTAACGATTCTGCATTGACCATCGCCATTTTCAACGTCACCTTCAGAGAGTTCAGCAACTATCATTAGATGCATGTTACAAAAGTGTAAAACTATCTCACGACCTTTGTATATAATATAATTGGTGTATAAACGTTTATGGAGAACGTGAAGGAATAAGTAAATGGTTTTACCACCACACACACGTCTACAGCATTCAGTCTACTTTCATCCTTCGTCTGCCAGCTCCTTGCCTCACTGTCAGGGTAGGTACCAGCACTCCATTGTCGACTCCTAGCTTCGCATTATGAACGTTTTTTTATGCGCCAACCGAGTTTAGTCCTCCATCAATGGAGTTTCCTGCATTTATCTTTCTTTCATTAATAATAATGATAATATTATTTGTATAGCGCTGCTCTCGTGAAAAACTCACCTCAAGGTCGCTTGACAACTTAATTTATACATTTAATCTATTCCCGTCACTTAGAATTTAATGCAGTATCTAATTCGTCAATTAACCGAGCTTTTCATACTGTAAATAATATTTATCTTAACTCTAACATTGACATTTTTTCGGATTCACTGCCCAAATTCAAACGTGTCATCATGTCAATAATTTAAACTGTTCAATGCGCATACATACAGTCACACACACCTATATACTACACACGTCACCTGGTAATTAAGGTATTAACATACCACTTATCAGACATTACAAGGAAACATACTCGTATCATAGGTATACAACATGAAGTATCTTATTCCTGTATATTGTTTCATCTATGTAAATCATGTACTGTTTGTTTCTATAATATAAAATAAATAAAATAATATCCCTCTCAGCCTGTCCATCTCTCGTAAGAGGTATTATTATAAAAATAATAAAATAAATAAGTCTGGGTCTCAAATTGTTTTCCTTGAAAGGTTAACCAGTTTGATAGCAGCTGTTGGCCAAAGGCTGGAGGCTTCTCCGCGTTACATCACACGGGTTGTTCATTGTGCAGAGTGCAGTGAGGAGGAATTGTCCGTACTTCGGATGGGTATTGGGTAGATACTAGATACCTTAGTACCTAACTGGAGGTGACTATCTCACCGTCTTACCTTACTTGAAGCTGTGTCGAGATGATCTTTGCGATCGGAAGAAAGTTGGGTGCATTCAATGCATTTGTAACAATGGAATATGACTAACGCTGTTTCGGGATTTATAGTACGAGCTTGTACGTCCGTACACGGTGTCCCGAAACTCTATGTAAAAGCGGGAAACTGGTGAATCATGACATCATGATATTATACATTTTTTTGATTTGGGCTTTTGTTTTCATGTAAATCGAATACGAAGTTGGAATTTTTTAATTCTTTAAATATGTTTTTTCATTATTAAAATTTAAGTAGGTAAATAATGTAAATTATTATAAGTAGCTTTTCTTAGAGCGTTGCTGTTATTAACGTGAATGAGAATCAAAGCATGTAACCTTCTAAACCTATTTTGAGATTAGCGATGAGTCGTTCATGAGTGACTCGCACAATTGAGCTAGCTCTTTTGATGAACCGTATTCGTACGGACTCTCGGTAAACCTTACGTACCACGTATTGAACTTGAACTTGATCGGTAGACCTTTTTATCAGGAGATATTATCTTAGTATTTAGGAGATATTTATTATTTAGGAGACATTGCACCATCAAAATTATCCAAGTATAGTTACGATTTAGTACAATACAACTTTAATAAATTACTGGTTCTTCCATTAGTAGGTAATGAAATATACCGTACTAGCTGACATATACCCGGAGTTGCTGGGAGTTATCCTTAGGAGAAAGACATATACCTAGTTAGACTTTTCTGTAGGCCTTTTTAAGATATACAATTCCGTAGTACATTGTTTTGATGTATCTCATAAGGTTAAGCCAGCGTTGACAATGTAAGCACCCAAAAAAATATTTTTTACGACTTGATTACAAAACATCGTCTTTTCTCTACTTTCAACAAATATAATATGCATATATCATATACATAAACCTTCCGGAAGAAATTCTCTAAATGATAGTGAAAACCCTATCAAAATCAGTTGCGTAATTTAGAAGAACTAAGCGCACAAACAGACAGACGTGGATCGTGACTTTATTTGATTACAAAACATCGACTTTTCTCTACTTTCATCAAATAAAATATGCATATATTGTATACATAAACCTTCCAGAAAAAATCTCTAAATGATAGTGAAAACCCTATCAAAATCCGTTACGTAATTTAGAAGAACTAAGCGTACAAACAGACAGACGCGGATAGTGACTTAGAATACTATTTAGAGAAGTTATGATAGCTCACCGATATTAATAATTATTCTAAATTCTTACTGTAACGATATTTTTTGTCAGCATCATTTCCTCTATAAGCTGAGATATTAACAGTATACCAATAATAATTAGTACAGCTGTGAACTATTCTTTAGATATTCGTGACTACCGCTGTATTCAAAATTGGCAACAGTACAATAGCGTAGTTCTGTTAACTGTCTGTCCTATTGCTGTTACCTGGTGTTTGGATTATTCCGATCATGACCAATTGTGTATAGTTTATTTCGCAAATGGAATACTCCGAACACGGGTTATACCGCACGAAGATTATTGCCCACCTTTAATATTCGGTCACATATTGTTCGTGGATTGATGCGCACATTGAAAACTTCGAATACAGATTAATCCGCACACTCATTATTACAACAAATATAAATTATTCCGCACGCATTATTCCGGACAAAAATTATTCCGCGTACGGATTATTCTGGACCCAGATCATAATTATTTCCCACGTTGGAAACTCCTCACACAAATTATTGATTTGCATGTAGGCCGACTTTTGATGATTTTTATTTTTTTTTAGCACTTAACCTTATCAAATATATATGTAGGAATCCTTGGCATAAATCATTTATGTATATATTTAATTTGTCCCAAATATTTAAAAAAAAAATAATTAATGTCATGTCGTCGGACATAGGAAATTTGACGTTTCAATTTTTAACACGGATTTTTTTTTAAATATTAAAAAAATCGACAGCGTATCTACATACTAAACAAATAAATTTTCTCCTAATTCCCTACAACTACTCATGATAAAGTCAAAGTGCTATTGATTAACGTACCAATGGATAATATCAGTGGGAGCCTCACACCTCATATATTTATCGTTCAGCGAAGAATCGTCTTAAAGCAGTAAAGATGGACGATTAGTTAACTTAATTAATTCAGTTAATTTCATTTTATTCACTCAAGATAGACTATATTCTATTCTTCTCTATAAATCCAGATGAACCATAACACGTGTATTTGTAATTATGTTAGTTGTAAGTCTCTAACGTTAAGCCACATTTGTAAATACGTAAGTCACTAGTTTTAAGCCAGTAGTTATCATTCAGCTATAAGTCTTAGGACGGGTTGTTACAGAAAATTTTAACAATTTATCAAATTTAAAAGTTTGTTTTAAAGTTCTGTGAAAGTCTTATTGAAGTTCATGTTATTATATTAACATGGGCCAGTTGCTTCACAGAACACGAACTTGTAATAGAACTTTCACAGTCCTTGAAAATTAACTGTGAAATTTGATGCATTGTTCAAATTCTCTGAAACAACCCGTCCTTAGATTTTAGCCGCTAGTTATAATTAGAAATCTGAGTTGTAAGCCAATTAAATTAATTTTATTTTGTATTTATTTGTACAGCGCTCTTGAGGTGATGTTACACAAATGGCGTTTCGTATTATTTGTGTTCGGAGTTTTCCAGCTCCGGAATAATCTGTGCGCAATAATCGTTGTTCGAATAATCGTGGTCGGAATAATCAATGTACCCTGTTACCTCCATTAATCTGTGTAGTAAAAAGTGCTTTGCTGGTGTAATGCAAAGCAACTGTACCTTGATAGACGTGCCCCAACGTTATATTGGGATACTCGTTGAGATCAAGGCCATTTCAAATGGCAGATTAACTCTGAACGACCGTTAATAGTACTAATTTATATGAGTTGATCCGGCGGCAGCATTAATCCTCGGCTCCTATTAAAAGTGCCAGTTACTAATGAAACATATATTGATATGTATATGTATAAGATCGTGTCGCAGTAGTGGTATTTAGAGAGAATAGTGAGCTATATATTTGTCTCTATTTTCTGTCATTTAACCCTTATTGGACGGCTGGCTGCATTTGCAGTCCAGTGAAATTAGCAGTACCTTGAGGTGCACTGCAGTGCAGCGTGTAGAGCTAGGTTTTACAAGTTTTTAACGCATTTTGTTACTGTCCATGAAAATTACAAAAAAAAAACTGATTTTTTATAATCGCTTCTATTATTTCAAATCTAATTTTCAATATTAAATTAGCCTCTAAGATTTTTACAAAATTCAACCCGTCTCATGAGGGTCGTCGGGATAAGGACATATATGGTATATTTTTAAAATCTGAATATGTTGTTTATGTATTTGCGCAAAGATGGAAGACTTACCTTGCAGAGGATTGCATCAGCAACTGAGTGCAAACCGATGCCGTGGAAAACTCAGCTACCAACCCTGTCTATGTAGTCACATTATCTATAGTCCTGAGTCATAAGTTTTTGATATTAACCTCATTCGGTGTTTGTTTTTAATTGCTCTGGCTATCTTTTCGGACCGGTTTTTTGTTGTTTTTTAATTATGGACGCCGTTTTTAAAGCATTTACGTAGGAATACTTGCTAAAAATAATACAGTGTTACACACAACTGAACTGCTTCAGTAACAATCGTTTGTATTTATTTAGTGATAAATTGAATATTATCACTGTCTCTTATTTCCGTCCTTTGGTATGCTGGGCAGCGAGGAATGCACGTGGCAGTTAGTCCAAGAGTTAAAATAAATCTTATAAATCTAATAAACTTCTAGTATTACACGTAGTGGAATCCGAAAGCTTAGCAATGCGGGCAATTTTGGATCGTAAAAAACATCATTCAGAAGTCAGTGACAATTTTATGCCACAATTTAAACATATTCATGTAATTTAAAAGAGTGTCGTAGCTCAACAAAATTGCTGGAATTTTATCTATAAGACTGTGCAAATTTGTGCTATATCATACCACAAACAATCTTAATCCTTATCATTACAACGCAGGGAGAGAGTTGTTCTCCTTCACAAATAAGCTCCTCTGACTAACTATCTAACCAACTATCTCTATCTATTCTTTTCCAGTCCTTAATCCTTACCATCCTACTCCAATCCTCTTCCATCTCTTTCATCTACCTCTTCCTCTATGTGTTCCTTGGTGGTTTCCACGTGGGCACTTATTTAGTTATAGTTTTCAGTATCCTTTTCATTATTTTTACATGACCATCACATAAAATTCGGGAACCTAGAATCTTGCTTTCACGCCAATATTTCATTGATTTAAATTCAAATCGGTGTTACAAAGTTGTTACGAAGTTTCGAACCTACTAACCTTTCTTCCTACTCCGAAAGATCAAAAGGCTAGTAAATGCTTAATCAAAATTGTATTAAAAAAACTTTAAAATCTCTCCAATCGTCTATATTGATAGCGCAATCACAATTCTAAATGCCAGGAGTACAGATCATTGAATGGATGAATAATAGTGTTTAGCATTATTTAGTCGCTGTAGCCTTGGGTCGTAATGTCAAGCTAAGAACGTGTCGATTGCTAACCTTTAGCGGATGAACGGTATTTATGGAGTTTCACTGCTCACGACAAAGACGATGTTGTCGTTTAAACGAAGTTACTTTGTACTTTCTCATGTTAAAGGTTACCATTTTGCCGAAGAGGTGACAAGCAAAGAGCAGCCGGGTTTAAGCACTTCCTATATTCGCAAAACATGTGCTGAATTCCAAACTACTTTAGAAAAACATCGAATGTTCGAATTAAAAAACTATCGACTCTAATGAAATTGATTATCTTCCAGCCAAGAACTTAGTTTAATCCATCTGTTATTTGTTATGGATGTAAATTAAACCCATTATTGATTTGAACATGCAAATGAATTTTATTTAGAACAGAAAGAAGGCCAAGAAAGGAAAGAAAGAAAAAATAAGATAAATGAAGACAAAATATATCGAAGAGGAAAGTAAGAGAAGGTCATATAGAATCGTCCTATCGTTAGAACACGTGTTCCAAGTTCCCAAAATACAGTTGTTAAACCTGTCACACCAGGCCAGTAGCACTCCTGACCAGAGTGGTACAATTATATCAAACCGATTTTTTTACTTGTCAAATAATTTTTGTGTTATTTGAAGAAAATCTCAACCATCTTGACACTAGTGTGATTTTTATAGTTCAATAAAACCAGATGTGTGAGAATGACAAATTCCGTTTTTGATGCGATAAACTGTCATATTAGGTCTAAATGAAGTGTTATCATGATCTTGGATTCTATCTCGGTGAATTACAGCCTAAACATGACATAAAATACGTCACACAGAAGAAGCAGAGTACCATTAAATGATGACTTACTGTAATAGGACACTGGGGCAACAACCTAATTTGAATATTTAAGTACCTAGTTTAATTTTGAAAGATCTGATAGGGGGACCCGTCTGATTCGTAAAGCATTTCTAGGAACGTGGTTGAGTTTTAGATACTAATGTCGCAGTTTGTAAACGAACATGACGCCGTTTCTCCGCAGGTGTATCCAGAGAGAATGGAATGCTACACAACTCTAAATTGGCATGCAGTATTAATTTTATCCTTGTGTATGTAAATTGTTGTGTATACAGTGGGTGGCCAAATTATTAGTTATACTTGCAAAAATTACGTTATTATTAGTGTGAAGCTGTATAGTATTTTCAAATGGATATATTTTTCAGTTTTATTTATATGTTTTAGGTAAATTGAATATTTCTTATACAGTTAAAAATAAATTCTTTTGTTTTAAATAATATGTATTTCAGAAAAAACACTACACAAAATGTTTCGAAAAATCTCTTAATGTTTAGTAGAACCTCTCTTGGCGTCACTTGCAGTTACCCCACTTCTAAGAGACGACGTCTGGTTGTTCTGAAGGAGTAACTCCGGTTTCATTTATAATTTTCGTCCTTCGCACTCCTAACTAGCTCAACTCCTCGTACATTATTGTCTCCTGTTTTTCACACGAATTATTCAATCATTTCGAGGCGCAGTGAATCACTTTTCTCCTCATTTCCTAGTTAACTTCCTATAGATATTTTTCTATCAAGTTTATTAACAAGGCAAATAAATTTATATGTGCATTAAAAGCTGTTAATTCTTAAATATTAAGAAAAAACTCCAGTGTAACTTATAATTTGACCACCCACTGCAATTATATATTATAAATTGCTTATGCCTTGTTGGAGAACTTATCAGAGGATTGAACCCGCGACTCCTGGATGAGAAACCGATGCATTGGACAACTCAACTAAATTCAATGATATCATAAATACTTTCCAATTCTTCCGCGTTTATTAAATTTAGTCAGCTCATTTCAGACCGGTTTTCTATATAAGTAACAATCAAATACATTTTATATTATTATTATAATAAAAGGTATGTATACACACTTACGATAATATTTGCATTCTCGTCTCTTACCATAAACATGCGGTTTTTTCCCTGCATTTTTGTGACATCACAATATGTTATTATGAATCATATTCTGGGAAGACACTGATTCCCGTGTCGTTTTCTTTTGCGTGTGGTATTTTGTTGAGGTCATTGTATGTGGTACACAGTAGTTTTTTAAATTATTATTAGGGAACTAATTGATATGCAATGAGAAATCTTAAAATATTCACTAAAAACAGCAAAATACGGGCTGAAATCCTTGAAATAGCAATTTGCTCTAAATATGTTCTGATCAGTGGATACTTTGTACTTTAGGCACCGAAGTAAGCGTTCAAAGATGGCTTGAAATGGAGATATTTATTTATTTATTAATTTTAATGCCCTGATGTGCTCTTACATGATACATATTTTACTGCATAATACAGTGCCAACAGAAGGTATGTAAATTCTAATGTTAGAGGGAGCGCGCTAATATTAAAAAATCGATAAAAAATAAGCGAAAATGGTGAAAATATTTAATAAAACACGACTCCTTTGAAATAGATCAAAAATTTCTGGAGAAATGCTTTATTTGCTTTTAAACATACACAGTGAATTTTTTTCATGCCTATAACATATTAAATAACAGAACAAAACGTGTTTTTAATAATTTTCGGAGCTTACATTGCGATTTTTTTCTATCGTGGGAATTTCACATAATTATCGTTTCGGCATAACATATGTATAAACATTATCTTCAATAGTAACTTTTTTTGGAACTTAATACTTAAATACATTAATAACCTTGAAATAATGCACAAAAAATTACATCATAGTGATTTATTTTTAGGGTACTATGCCATGCTGCACTACCTCATTCTTTTGCCAACGTTTCGGACAGCATTGCAGTGTCCATCATCAGGGCAGATGTGGAATGACGATTATTAAACAAGATTACATATCTGCTTTGATGATGGACACTGTAATGCTGTCCGAAACTTTGGTTAAAGAAGGAGGTAGCGCAACACGGCATAATACCCCAAAAATAAATCACTATAATCATTGACTTTTAATACAGCAATGTATAATATAATACTTTAAATCTCAAATCATATCAAAATTATATCATGTTTATTGTCGTATTATTCTCAGTTTGGTGACAAGATTTGAAAAGCCAAAGAACTTCCCTACTTTTCTTTTTCCCATCTCCTTCTCCTTCTCACTATCTCAGCCTCACAACGTACCACAAATTGGTGATGCCATAGTCTCACTGTCTCCAGTCGGTTGGGAGCAGTTGGGACTCTTGTGCACTATCAAAATAAATGTTAATTCGTATTTTATTTAAACACTTTTTTTGGTGTCGTAGATGCGCAGTAAAAAGCAAAATCTTTTTCTATGTTTTCTTGCTATAATAATAATATTTGTATTTGCCTGTTTGTGATTAATTTGTATGTCGAAAACGTACACTCAAAACATATTAAATAATTAAAATTTCTAGAAGCGCTTACAGTAGGTATACGTAAATAAGTATTTGTACAGTAGGTATACGTACATAAGTGTTTACTATTTGTAAATCATATCTCCCGGTAAACGAGTAAACAAGATTCTTTAGAACAGACGACGAAGCACAATTTTTTTATCATTGTTCGAAGAAGAAGTAAAAATTTTGCAGCACAATAAAGTTCGGCAAGTGTTTCTTTTGCTTTTAATTTAATTTAATATTATTACGTTTTATTTCATAAAAATACTAGTGGAACCCGCACTGCTTCGCTATTGCTAATGTCCTTCTCAGGCGTCTCCGACATTTTCCACCATTCACTACTGTATATCACAATGTTACTGTTAAAAATCTACATTACTTAGACTTTAATTCGACTCTGTATCTCATTCTGGTGCAGAGATATTGCGTTAGGTGTTCCTCGGGCGTCCCCGACTTCTACCATTTAAGGCGATGCACTACGTAGTAATGCAAAATCATGTGTTTTTGGTTTGAAAATTTGGTCGCCTAGAAATGTTTCAGATGCTTTAATTAAATACTGCGAGTAGAATACATCTTGGCCTTTGAAATAATCGAGTATTTTTTAGATAAGTCTTTTTATAAGCCCAGAAAAAAATAATGTATAAGGCCTATGAAAACTGCTTGAAAGTTCAAAATCTCCTTCTTACAAACCCATTTTTGGTTATGATTTTATTGTATAATGTGGCAAATTAAGTTATTTATAAAATGAGAGAAAAAAATGAAATATTTATGACTGAACATCCACAAAATAAAATAAAAGGCACTTTTTGACCATGTTTTTTTCTTGCATAAATCAAAACAGGCGGATGGTGTTAAGCGGGAATTTAAACCTTATCGCCATCTACGTAAGGGTTATTATTGATAGCGGTTCAATTTAAAATATTAGACGACGTAGTGCATCGCCTTAAAACTTTCTAAAAACTCCTAGCGCTAATAAGAAAAAACGTTGAAATTTTGAGCGATATCCGTCGACTACTTTTCGAGTTTTGCGAGCGCAAACATACGCATGTAGATTTTTTATATGTTAAAATTACTCATGGCCATTTCTAACGCGTGTCAGACATTATTTGACACCGTCTCATTTGACACCAGTCGTGGGAAATGGTTTTGGAGAATTTTCTTTAGATCGTGCCTGTACGTTTGTCTGTTTGATCTGTGGTCGGTATCCATTTTTACGAGCTGAATAATTTGATCTTCTATTGAGTAAAACGAACCAAAGCTAAATTGGACTATGTAGATAATAATATTGTTATTCTAAGCAATAAGTATTTACTCAACTCGCATTGTTTACGTCACTGCCAAGAGCAAACATCAAACACCAATGAGGAAAAGATAATAATAACGTAATGATTCAAAATCCCTCGGCGCCACTTCAAAACAAATATTTTTACTATAAAAAGAGGCTTAAAAAAAAAGAAAAATACCAGCATTTGATTTCTTTTAAATGTTGTTCATTGGCAAACGGCCATAAATCTCTCACAATGTCAGTGATATCTCTGTCTATCTCTGAATAAACAGTGTTCATTATAGACATAGTGAAATCTTTCTAGTCAGGAATAGTAATTAATTGAAGGAATGAAACTGCAAAAACTTCGCGTACGTGACATAAAAACTGATTGTTGTTTCAATGCGTTAGTTCATGTTGTACTCTCGTGGTTGTAAGTAAACATCACTTGCACGGATGTGTAATTATGTAAACAGTTTATAGAAATAATAAAAACAAATAAAATAATATTTAAAATTAGCGCAGAAGCTAAAAATTAGAGGGATTTTCTGTCTAAATACTGTGAGAAATTTGTCTTTCTAATGAACACCGTTAGTAAACTTTAAACTTTACGACATATTTTGCTTCTTCCATGCTGTTTGAAAGACGTCAAAAAACTTCCAGTGACGTTCTCGCTGATAGCCCTTCAATTACAAACAAATCCACGTACAGAGAACCCGTATAAGCGAGTTTTAATATATGGCTTGAACTGCAGAACCGGTCTGGTGGAACGGACGTGGAACCGAGACCTGACTGGTTCAAGTACAAGAGCAATAACCATCCAACAGCCAGCCAATAGCCAATCAATAACCAGCCAAGAAGCAGTCAATAGCTGCTGGCGCATCAAACTTATGTGGAAAACAACATTTTCCTTATTTATGCTTCCTTATTTCCGCAGTGATGTTATGTTCGGAATGTGAGTCGATTATATGTGCTTCAGTACACTCGTCTGTGTAGATTGCAGTTTCTTGTTTCAGTAGTGGACTGATCAGTGATCAATGATAATATGTCTCATTTTTACACTTAGAGATTTTTAAACCCAGCGACTACCGAACAAAGCTCATTCGAAGAATTTCAAGTACCTTCACCTAAAGATCTATAAATTAAAAATTCAATAAATCAAATCATAAAAGAAAAATACAAGTTTTTAACTGAAAACCGAACTCGATTAAATATTTTTTCCATGCCCTTAAATTAAATACTTAACAGTTTATAGTTCAATGGTAAATTTTGAGGAAATTGCAACATGCAATAAACTTGTCGTGATCGCGTTACAGTGTCCATCGTCAGGCCAGATGAACCCTGTAACGCCTTCTGAAACGTTAGCTAAATCGTTCGGACAGCGTTACAGTGTCCTTCACCATGTCCAAAACTCTGACTTAAGGAGGAAGCGCAACGCGGCATAGCAACCCGAAAATTAATCACGATAACTTGACCGTGAAAGTCTCAAATCATGTCATGCAATAACCCAATCAATCTGTTTTTTTTTGTTGTTGTTATATGCGAAATAATAATATATATGTACATTTTGATAATATTTTCATCAAGGAGTGTCATGATACTGTCGGGTACCTATCTACTAAGGTACTTGACCGAGCCATTGGCACGATGCCTTTGTCGGACGTCCCCGACTTCCTTTCCCTTGCACATCCGTATCGTTTTGAATAAATTACGACTTATGCACACTGTTTAGATAGAAGATACAATCAGTATCGACTGTCCCAAAGAACGATGCAAATTGGTAACTTTGCATTAGAACTAAATTGTCTCCAGTGAAAGGTAAATATCCACTACGAAAGATTAGCAACACTCATAATTATTGCTTGACGCAGGTCTGTTCGAGCTCCAAGACAATTTTATTATACTCATGTCATGAAAAGTAAATAAGCCAAAATGGAAATGGGCTTGGAGAATGGACAATCTAAGGACAAGGACAATTCTCGTCATTCAGAAGCAAACACAAGGGCACAAGGCCGCCCTAAAACATGGCTACGTCTTGCAAAGAACTGACAAGAGTGGACAGTTAGGAGTTTAGGAGCAGTTGGAACTCTTTTGCGGTATTCACATTCTCCAAATTAGAGCAATGCGCATAATACATGGTTTTCCAATAAGAGGTGTTATTTTGATATTCAATCGTAAAAGATCAATGGTTTCGTTGCTTGTGTGGCACGTAGCGCCGTTTTGTTGAAAGTAAACGTTGTCCAGATCAATAACATCCAATTCCGGCCATAAAAAATCATTAATCATCTCTCGATAGCGCAATCCATTCACCGTAACTGTTGCTCCAGCCTCATTTTCGAAAAAGTAAGGTCCAATGACTCCGCCGGACCATAAACCGCACCAAACAGTCACACGTTGAAGATAGAAAGGCTTTTCAACAATAACTCTTGGGTTTCCCGAGCCCCAGATGCGACAAGTTTGCATTTTTATTAATGACGTAGTTTCTACTTGTTAAATGTCAAAAAATGACAGCTTCAAAAGTAACACCTACCGAAATAGCGGGCTATTCAAAATAACACCTCTTATTGGAAAACCCTGTACAATATTACAATGCGCTGCCAGAAACCATAAAGTCTGCACCAATTGATAGGTTCAAGCTAGATTGTTGGAGCCATATTAATCAAATGAAAATGCAATAAATACGTAATTATGTATGGATGTAATAATAATTAAATGGTTAAAATAAAAAAAGCACGTTAATCTATGTAAGTGATTAAAAAACACGACGTAATCCAATGAATTTAATAATCGATTACGATTAGTGAGTTTCATGTACTTGTTGATATAAATTTAATCTCAAATTTATCTCTTCATTTCTCGAAACACAATTTTTTTTTTCATATTTAGTTATTATTTCATATTATTCACACCTTCATCATTAGTAAGGATTAATAACAATATTTTTCATCCTTTACGAAATAGGTACATCAACGATGTATAACATAATATTTAGTACCTTATAATTTGGAGTAAAATGTACTGTTAATGTACAAATAAATAAATGAAACAGGAAAAATGCTGCTTCATGTTGAAGTATTTGTAAAAAAATGGTTTATGTTGCAGTATTTGTAAAAACGTTGATTCATGTTACAGTATTTGTAAAAACGCTGATTCATGTTGTAGTATTTGTAAAAATAATGCTTTATGTTGCAGTATTTGTTAAAACGCTGATTCATGTTGCAGTATTTGAAAAAAAATGCTGATTAATGTTGCAGTATTTGTAAAAAATGCTGATTCATGTTGCAGTATTTGTAAAAAATGCTGATTCATGTTGCAGTATTTGTAAAAACGCTGATTTATGTTGCAGTATTTGTAAAAAAATGCTGTTTTATGTTGCAGTATTTGTATAACACATACTTTGAAGTTTAATTTGTTAATTAATCAATGTCTAAAGCGGGAATTATTCCTCCTTGTTCTCTCATATCTGCTTTCAGATGCTTCCCATAAAAAAATATTTAAAAATGCACTCAATGATTGCTTGTTTATGAAACACATTTTGTTCTACGTTAGACAAGGATGAGTCCGCCTGTAAAGGAAGCGACACGCGTCCCTCTCCATATTGGGTGACAAAGCACAGGATGCGACCGACGTCCCTCAGACAGGATGTCGCTTCCTACGTGACCGGCGCACAATCAACAACAGGCGGCTGCTGAATGATGAATGATGATCATTTATGACTGCTGTGGAAGTGTCATCGAATGACCTTAGAAATAAAATTATCATCGTTCCTTTGAAACTCAAAACACGCAGGATTTTTTCATTTTTTTCGAATTGACATTAAACTCGAATTTGAACATTTGACAGAAAAACTGTCAAATTTTTAAAAATATTTTGTATGGTTTCGTTGCTTGTGTGTCACGTAGCGCCGTCTTGTTGAAAGTAAACGTTGTCCAGATCAATACCATCCAATTCCGGCCATAAAAAATCATTAATCATCTCTCGATAGCGCAATCCATTCACCGTAACTGTTGCTCCAGCCTCATTTTCTAAAATGTAAGGTCCAATGACTCCGCCGGACCATAAACCGCACCAAACAATCACACGTTGAGGATAGAGTGGCTTTTCAACAATAACTCTTGGGTTTTCCGAGCCCCAGATGCGACAACTTTGCTTGTTGACGAAGCCACCGAGGTGGAAATAGGCCTCATCACTCAAGATGATTTTTCGATGGAATTCTAATAATTAATAATAGTGAATTTTAATAATTTCAATGCGTTGTCGAAGCGTGTATCGTTCCATTTTTATGAATGGCGTAGTTTCTAATTGTCAATTGTCAAAAAATGACAGCTTCGAAAGTAACATCTACCGAAATAGCGGGCTATTCAAAATAACACCTCTTATTGGAAAACCTTGTATTAGGAATGTACTTAAAGTTTAACAGGAAACGGCCTGCAATCGCGTTTTTAACCGTGTTACGAAAATCAGCAAATTTTTCTCCGTCCACCACACCCTGAATGCTAGATAGAGTTTACTATCAGACGTCACAATATTATGTATTTTATATCACAGAACAGAACGAAAACAATATACACCTACCATATTAATAAATAACATCCGTAGAAGCTAAACACGTGCCTACCTGGAAGCTAATGTCTAAAGCTCAGCGGTAGTGCTTAGGCGTTAGATTTATATCTTCTGGTCTTTCATATCCTTATATTCATGCGCGCCTGGTAGCTGCATTGCGTTACTGACGGAATAATTCATCATTTATTACATCACGAGATCCCTGAGGCGTATGTGTGATAAGAATATGTATGATGAATTAATGAACAGATTCGAATTCAAGGGCAATGTCAAAGCAATTGAATAAGATTAAGAAAGGGATGTTAAGAAGATTTGAACATGTAGAGTGGATGGGTAGATTATTCATAGTTATAGATACTCTCAGTATCGCTCTTGTGAAAGGTCACCATTGTGAATCAAAATGTCGCTTGATATGGCAACAGGATCATATCTGAATAGACAGGTACCTCCCAAATAAAACCGCACATTTCGAAACCGTCCGACCTGGCTACAACGTCATTATGATGTAGAAAACGCTCCCGTTTGGTAAGACGGCTGACACCGACGTTGGCCGGTGTGACGTCATCAACGCCATATTCACGAGCCAAACGAACACATCGTTTTGGCGGCAAATCATTTTAAATCGAAAAAAAACAGTGAAAATATCCTGTTGCGTCTATTAATCTTTTTTGCTCCCTTGTGAATAAAGCTTCGGGTTACATAGTAACATACTGTTAAGTTACAATAAATGGCATATCTTTGCTACATGAAGTATGGCTATTACGAAGAGTTCAGAACATGCAAGTCATAGATATTCATCTATTCCTTGTCTATTACCCATCTGTGCACTATAAAAGGAAATGATGATGTAACTATGGAGAACGTGTTTCATTATATTACAATGATGCGAATTTGGCATTTATTTTTAAAATTTGTGAACATTTATTGAAGAGAACGGTTTATTTTTGTGTACCCGGCGCGGATATTGTGTCAGCACTTTATTAGCAGCAGACACATACCTGGACGGATGACCAACCTCGTGGTGGCTCTGTTGGTGGACGCGGTGGACTCTCGCTGCAGCAGCTGGTCCAGTTTCTTCACCACCTAAGATTCTTGCTGCAGAGTCTCCATCTTCTATCTTCGTTGCACCTGTTCTTGTTCTTCATTTTACTTTACTTAACTTCACTTTATTATTTATATTTTTTTGTAATACCTGCTTCAACTGTAAAGCGCCCCAGAGGTGATATCTCACAAAAGCGGCGCTATACAAATTGTCCAATAAATTAACTAATTAATTAGGGACTTAAAAATGGTTTGGGGTATAATTTTTGAGTTTGTGAATTTTAGAGCACAAGTGGAGACAATATTATTGTATTCTAAAAAGTATTTATTTCACTTGATCCTGCCACGTCATCACTTACATCTCAACCATAAATAATTAATTGATGCATGTCTTCCTCGGTCATTAACTTCGAGATCATTCTAAAATATATAAAATATGGGAAAAATTATTGGCAACATAATATTGTTAAATTTTATTTGAAATGCGAGAGCGAAAAATATGACGTATAATAATTAAGTCCAAATGGTTGATTGAATAAAGACGTTGTCCCGGTAAGATGAGAGATCCTGCGTTCGATTCCTAGGCGTGATTGTTATCTTTTGTTTTCTGTGTTTTTTTTTGTATTTCTTGCTAGAGCTATCCTGATGAGTTACTAAACTCTTTGTAGGACGAGAGGAACTTACATTACATTTGTGGGAGTTAATTTGTACATTTTCACATTGGTATCTTTATATCAAAATTATAAGTTTCAAATATGAAACGGTACAAATATAGAAAAATAATCATATTTATAAGTTTCACATACAAAACAGTACACAAATAGAAAAAGGGAGGTTAAATAGAACAAAAAAAAGGAAACAGACAGGGATATTTTGTTTAGATTTGTTAGTATTATCGTCTTCTTCAATGATACTATTTTTGATGTATGGTAATAAGGTTGAGTATTTAAGCAATAGATGGCGCTAGTCAAGCTTACTCCAGAGTCCGTCAAATGTCGCTAGAGTGTAACAAGTAATTGTGAGATAATATTGACAGGGAACAAGCTTCTCGAACCAGAGAATTACCAACCTTCGGGTAATGAATAGTGTAGCTAAATCCAGTCCTATTAATTGTAACGCAAATATCCACAATTATAATAAAGAAACTTTTACTTTTTACAAAGAGTTCCCAACACCGAAATCTGCATAGTAACGCAGATATAACACTATTAAAATCATTTATCCCTTCTGCTGCATCCCACATCTTTACAATCCAAGATTCCCGTATAAACCCGTAATAGCTTTTTAGTGTTTTCTTTTGATCTGTTAGCGGATTGAAGCGATATGTATTGTTATGACTACAGACTTACCTACATACATAGGTACCGTTGCGGGGAGGTTTTTTTGCATACCTTTATACCATGTCATTCACGCTTCTTGTATAACGCGATATAATCAGTGGTGGCAAGTGGCAGGAGGTTTATTGACGCCTCATGCGAAAACGGCCCACAAAAATTGACAGATTTTTTTAACGATTTTGGTAGGGCCAAATAAATTACACTTATAACAATTTTTTAAATTTTTGCTAATTTATATAGCGTCATTTTTGTGAAATACCATCTAAAGGGCGTTTTAATAAAGCTAAAAATATAGGTAGCTAAAATTATCCTAAAAATACTTGCATTTAAAAACAGAGACTACGACTAATAATTATATTTGATTTGTATGGCGCCGTTATTGTGCAAAATATGTTGTAAATTTATAATAGTATGAACCCATTTAACTTTTGTCTGTAATGTCATCGACATAACTTTCAGCTCGTAAAGATATTTCCGTAATGATCTATGGAGCTTTGAAATATCAATATAAAATTGAAAAAAAAGCGTATTATTGTTTTTAAATATTTTTCTATTATAATTTATTATTTACTAACCGTATTACCAATTAGATTATTACACGTCAGTTCAGCGATGGTATGGTAAAGCCGGACTTTAACTCTTTTTTCCACTGCGTTTGTATGTAAGGGTAATATTGATGTCGTCAATGGAAACGAATATTAAAAATAGTTACCTGTATGTAATGTATACCTACAAATATATATTTGTTTTTTTTTTTATTATTTATTTTGTTCATCAAGATATTTTTAGAGAGTAAAGCTTATTTAAAAAATTATGTATAGTTTGAAATTATTTTATAACATGCTTGTGCAATTTTATTACACGCTTGTGTAATTTTATTTCATGCTTGTGTAATTTTATTACATGTTTGTGTAATTTTCTTACATGCTTATGTAATTTTATTACGTATTTGTGAAATTTTATTACATGCTTGTATAATTTTATTACGTACTTGTAAAATTTTATTACATGCTTGTGTAATTTTTATTCAAAGGTTTTGAACGCCATGTTAGCAGCTGTGTTGTCAAAGAATCGTGTCTGACTAGTGGAGTTCTTGTGTTGTACTAATAAAAAAACTGATTATCTTATATTGTAAAGATGTATAATTAGATCCTTGTACCCAAAAACCCAGGATAAGTATTATACTAAAGAGTATTAGGTACTTCCTTTTTTGATGGTTTAATGGCAGATGGTGTTCGAGTTCTTACTTCTTTGTGAGTCTTATTTGCATTCATTGAACTTTTAATTATTATAGCCATTGTTTTTTTTTTGCAAACGGGTTATTTTACCATCCGGTCGACCTAACTCATTCTATTAACGGCATTTGAATGAAATGATTGCTGTGTGAATCGCTAAATATAATAATCATATTGCGTGTTACAGAACACAGTTATTTTGATTATAAGAATTCGATGTATTCTCTTCTTATATTACTTATTAAGGCGATGCCATACGTAGTAATGCAAAATCATGTGTTTTTGGTTTGAAAATTTGGTCGCCTAGAAATGTTTCAGATGATTTAATTAAATACTGCGAGTAGAATACATCTTGGCCTTTGAAACAATCGAGTATTTTTTAGATACGTATTTTTTATAAGCTCAGAAAAAAATAATGTATAAGGACTATGAAAACTGTTTTAAAGTTCAAAATCTCCTACTTACGAACCCATTTTCGGTTATGATTTTATTGTATAATGTGGAAAATTAAGTTATTTTTATAATGATCGAAAAAAATTTAAATATTTATGCCTGAACATCCACAAAATAAAATAAAAGGCACTTTTTGGCCATGTTTTTTTCTTGCATAAATCAAAACAGGCGGATGGTGTTAAGCGGGAATTTAAACCTTATCGCCATCTACGTAAGGGTTGTTATTGATAGCGCCTCAATTTAAAATATTAGACGACGTAGTGCATCGCCTTAAACCTTTCTAAATACTCCTAGCGCTAATAAGAAAAAACGTTGACATTTTGAGCGATATCCGTCGACTACTTTACGAGTTTTGCGAGCGCAAACATACGCATGTAGATTTTTATATGTTAAGATTTCTCAAGGCCATTTCTTTTTTATCACAATATGCATTATTTTTAAATCAAAATATCATAAGTTTTTTTGCAATCACGGTAATTTCGCTTTCCTGTGAAGATGTATTATTATTTGCGTCACATTACGACCCTGTTTTTACTGATACTATTTTATGTACTTAAATTCACTCAACAGATTTTTAGAATGCATTAATTCAATAGTTGTGATAATATTTCCCCAGTGTCTCATGAGACAGCAAATACCAGCCTCCGTGTAAAAAAAACCCGTAACATTAGACACCATTCATAATATAATTTGAAGCGGGTCGTGTGGGGATTAATTAATTTATTGTGAGTTTTGTGTTAATTTTACACGCAGAGAGTTAGATTTAAAAATGAGCTGAGATTTTGTCAACATGACCTATATTCTTATCAAGGAGTTATTAAGACTCTTATTTAAATAATAAATCTAATAAAACGTGAATTAAAGAAACTTAAGAAGCGAGGCTAGCCGTCCATAATGGAATGATGATACCATCTCTGATGTGTGGCAGTGTAGCGTGGCGCTGGTAGAGGAATAATGAAAGTAGACTTAATGCTGTAGATTTGAGATCTCTGAGGCTTATGTGTGGTGAAACGTAAAACCATGTGGAGATGGTTGGGTGGGACATCTGGAACTGATTAATGAACGAAGCGTAATGGGCGTTTTACACTATCCTATTTTTCATACCGATCTCCATCGGGATCGGGCAGGACCCATTTGAAAATTCTCGCTTTAAACGATCATTTTTGTCATGCTTACGATTTCATTACAGATAAGGGGAAACTTTTTGATCGTTAGTTAGTTATTTTAAATGTGTAATATTAGTGAATTCTGAAGAAACAAAATTTCTCAGTTTTCATCTTGGCGAGAATGGCAAGTTATACTATTATTATATTCCTGCTACTGTTTACTATAGTGTAAAAATAGTGCTTTCAACTACCACTCACCAATGCTATATTTTGTTGTTTGATTAGTATGAATATGACGTGTCTTGTATTTTGTTGTTTGATTAGTATGAATATGACGTGTCTTGTATTTTGTTGTTTGATTAGTATGAATATGACGTGTCTTGTATTTTGTTATTTGATTAGTATGAATATGACGTGTCTTGTATTTTGTTGTTTGATTAGTATGAATATGACGTGTCTTTTATTTTGTTGTTTGGTTAGTATGAATATGACGGGTCTTGTATTTTGTTGTTTGATTAGTATGAATATGACGTGTCTTTTATTTTGTTGTTTGATTAGTATGAATATGACGTGTCTTGTATTTTTATAGTGTCATTGGATAGATGTCCTAGTTTTTCTTTTTTCATTCAGAAGGTAAATTTCTCAATTTAAAAATCAATGAACCTTAGGCAAATATTTTTTTAGTAATACTTTCAGCTTAACAAATCCTACAATTATAATATCCCGTGATTTGTGAGCTGTAATTCTTTCACTATAGTACGATATGACTTCGCAAATAAATGGTTATAAACTTCTTTATTCTTTAAGTCTTTTAAATCAAAATAGTGTCGAATATTCCCGGGTTACGAATAGTTACGAATTATTTGAATCCTCGTACTTCCAACCATCGAAGTATACATATAGATAGAGCTAACATTGGCGTTCGAAGTATGGACCACAAACATCGGTCATTTGTCCGTTGTGAGATGACACGGGCTTCAGTCGGTTACAAGTTACAAGCGCTCGCCGGGCACAGGTCTCCGGCACATAGATATTATAGAAGTCATACTGGGAAAGCAATGGTATAACCTTTTATCACAACTAGGGTTTTACCACAGTCAGTAGTCGTGTGAATTCAGTTTTTAGTGTTAAAAATACTCAAGGAGCACTTGAAGTTGGAGCGCTGGTAGTCCAAATATCCGAGCTGGGGCGCGGCGGGCGGTCAGCGTTCGTTGACTTCGTTCGCGGTCGGAAGGATTCAGGCGACATCGACAACCGCCACACCCCATTTTTTTTATTACTGATTTTGCAAGGAATTTAGATTCTATTTAAATATAACTCAATGCTTCCAATACTATAAGTTGAATTTGATTGTGCAATTAATATAAACAAAATGAAGAACATTACCGTGGTCATCAATCCATTTACAATATTAGACCATTAATACAAGTTATTAAAATTAATTTTAATAACACAGTTTGTGATAAAATATCGCATACCGTTACATTTAAATGGAGCATTCAACAAACAACTTAATACTGCACCACTGCACGGCTGTTCGCAATTTCGCGGTCTTATTTTAGGAACAAGTGTGTTCACAGATTCACACTATTTACATCTTGAAAATATTTTACGCGTGAGTCCCATCCTACATTGATATGAAAAAAGCAAGATGAGCCCTGCAATGAAGAAATTAAATAGAAAATATTAAAATAATTTCATCTAAAGTTTGTAGGTAAGGAAAGGTCCACTGTGAATATTATATTATATTAAGTTTTGCTGTATTTAGTTTGTGTAAAATTAATAAATGCGTTTAGATATTTTACAAATCTGAACGCTCCGGCTCGACGTCATCCGATGCCGCTCGGGATGTTATCGCGGTAAGATTGTCTGCTATGTGACGTCATCAAACGTGAATTTCCTTGGTGCCAACATACACGCGCTTTGACGAGCAAAAAAACTCATAGAAACACACCTTAAAAACTTGCTTTTAAAAAAACCTGGCTTTTAAGGCATTGGGTTAAGCTATCTCCAGACGAGTGGATTTATTGAGCCCATTCCATAATTTAGATATTTATGCATTGCGTTTGGCTTTTTAATATTTAATAATGATGTTGTAAAAACATAAATAAACGTAGATTAGATAATTTTTTTTAAAATGGCTGGTATCTCCAGACGGATCGATTTATTGAGCCCATTCATAATATAGATATTTAAGCATTTACGATGCATTGCGTTTGACTCCTTAATATTTAATTATGATGTGGTAAAAACATAAATAAACGCAGAATAATTATGGAGATATGATATGGATTATGGAGTATGTTTGAAGTAAAAAAATCTCTCGGACAGTGAGCTCTGACGTCATGAAATGTACACAATGTTTTCTACCTGGAAGTGAACCCAACTTTTTGCACTTCGCCACGATATTTTCACCGTGAACTTTTTTTGAACATTTTTTCTTTATTGGTTTTCGATCGTTGAGTAAGAAAAAATGTGTGTTAATAGTCGGACAGGGCCGGGTAGTAACAAAGTTAAAATTAAAGTTTGTTTGTTAGATGGAGAAACAATAGCGCGTTTTGCTTTTACGTCCGACAGATGGCGCTGTTTTTCAAAAAGCATGTTTTTACCTGTCACAATCTATATAATATATAAATACATACGCGTATTCGAATGCAACATTGTGTCAAAATTTCAAATCGGTGAAAAACTTTTAGAGATTTAAGATTTTGAAGAAATGAACATTTGCATTTTTACAATAAAAGATATAAATTTGTTTTAGACCACTTTCTAATTCTGTTATATTCTGTTATAATTATTATGCTCTGTTATTGCCGGAATTCCCGCAATTACCCGTCCCCCTTTGTTAACCTCCCACTCAAACACCTAAATTATATTTTTGTGTGTATATCTGTCAATATTTTGTATTATAGGTTAGTTTTAATATTCTCCTGACGTTGGAAGGGTGCTTCCGAAACCGGTAGAGTGCAATTAAAATTAAAGTGGTCTAAAACAAATTTATATCTTTTATTGTAAATTATGACGAGCCACAAAGTAAATGCTTATTACAAATATTTATATGAACAGATAGATAGATAGATAGAAGATGTAGGCTATTTTTTGTCTGCCTAGTCTTTTTCTTATAATACATAGTTAGGTCTCAATAGCCTAGTGGTTAGAGGCGTTGTACTGGTAAGACAAAGATCCTGGGTTCGATTCCCAGTTAAACCGATACCTTTTTTTTATTTTTCTGTATCTTGTTATTAATAGATTTATTAGTATTATCTACTTCTTCAATGATATATTGATAGTGCAATGTTCTTTAAATTACATTTATTTGTGGGAATGGATCGTCCTCAATAATATTGAATTGGCTGATCTGTGATCGCAAGATAGTTTAATACAATACGTTTACAATAATATCTTGGCAAGGACAATGTTCCATACCCGAAGTGATTTGAAGTGATTCTGCCATGATTCTGCTTGTAGCTTCTAGCCCTCTGTCGCCGGTCGTACCCCGTCGGTTCCATCCGTAAACGTTCGGGAACGATCGGCTGTGCGCGCGCCGCTAGTTGCGAGTTGCCAGTCGGTTGATGCATGGTTGATGCCGAATGACGAATACGGCGAGTACCTACACTACATCCTCCCCTAGCTAATTCAGCTGCTCGCTATTGCTAATTTAAAACCTACTTACTTCATTGTCAGTATGATTTTAGTACAAATTAGAACGATTTTAAATATTCCATTATACACGATAATAATAATGTCACATAACAACAACTTCATAACTCATAATTTAAGGTCAAATGGTTTTAAAGTCAATACTTCACAGTCATTGTCTTAAATGTAGGAAACTGTGGGATCTCTTCTGGGAGGAAGTCTCCCGGACCATGGTAATTGATTTGATGATGTACTCGGTTCGGTAGTTCTTTTCTTCTCATGCGATCTCAAATCAGAAGAACACCTATTAAAACGATGTAATAGTTCTGAGATCTCCAACTCATCAATGCAACTCTTCGGAATTTCAGACGCGACGCCTTACGATTTTCCAACATAACCCAGTATCATTGACTTTGACCAGATATAGTTTTATTAAAAGAAAATTATACCAGTAAAATTATTTATTTTTTACCATTACTTACTAAGGTTTTTTAGTCGTACTATCTATAATCTTAACCTAGCAAATATAAAAATAAAAACATTTTGTGGTCACAGTTTGTCCCGATAAACCAAACAGTGTTTTCTGTACCACTGTTTTTCAGTATTTTCATCTTGAAATGTGTGCGGGCCTTCTGTCCAGATATATAATTGGATATACCATATATATTGTATGGATTTCAGATGTGACAAAGAAAAAAAGCTCTCTGAGATATTTATTCAGGCAAATTACTCCGTTTCGGTCGGTTAAAGTTACATGCATTCCTAAAAATGATGAATTTCAGGCATTTCCTGACTAACAGGCGCTTTATACGAAACTTTATTTCAGTTCAGTTTCCATATGGGTCGTCATTTCATATGAATTCGTGATTAAAAAAGAACGTTTTCTATTTTAGTACCGATTTTTGTACAGTTTAAGATGGCGGACATTTTTTTGAGATCTGTCATTGTTTTACTTAACTATATTGGGTGTAACTTTTGCGTGTTTATTTCATTTAACATTTTGAATACTGATTAAAATATTATAATATGTGTTTATTACAGATTGTAAACGTGTCTCACTGTTCGGTATTGTGAATTTTGCGTGTATTTTTTTATGTTTTGTAGTCCGCAACGTCAAAGGCAAATTAAAGATGTGTTCATTGATTTCTTGATGATTTAATACCTACCGGCTTAATATCGAGATAATCGAAATAAACTGTCATTAAAGAAGATAATACTAATAGATCTGAACGAAACATGACACAGAATATATATCATTCAAAGATAGAAGTCAAAAATATGGGAATGAGTTAAGAATTATATTGGTAATTATTAAATTGACATTGACAAAAAGTGTGTAAAATAATTACGTATCAATAACTTGTTAGGTTAAACGCTTTGTGCCGGTAAGACAAAGATCTTGAGTTCGATCCCTAGTTACGACCGTTACGTTTTTTTATAATTTCTGTGTCTTGTTCTCTTTCATCTTTATCTTGTACTTATTAGCAGGTGTCTGATCTAATGCATTTCCTCAAATGCGTATTTAATTTTTAAATTATTCCTGAAAATCAGTTTATCACTGATTCATTATCGAAAGTGTTAATTTCCCCTCGATTATCATTGAAGTGTTCGCGAAAGTGTTAATAGGTTATCACTGCAATATTAATTTATTAAAATGTTTGATTCGCTTTAGCGATGAACAGATAAGTTCTTTATCATTAAAGTGTTACTCGTGATATAATTATCAATTACTGCGATTTTTTTGTGACACCTCACAAGATTGCCCCTGTCTGTATGTACATTGAAAAGACAGGGGAACTGTGTCGCCACCCGATTAGGCAGCGTTTCCAGGCTGGTTAGGGTAAGGCCTGTAGGGAGGAATTTATTAATGCGGGTCTTGAAGAGGCCCGGGTTATAGGAAGAAGGAAAAACAAATGCCGGTAGCTAGATATATTTACGAGCTGACTTAACAAAAACGAGTCGAAGAAACGACCCGTTCTCATGAAGCCAACTGTAAAGGGGTGTTTCGATCGTCTCCGTCGAATTTCACATACGTGCGCCGGGGATCAATGCTGCTAGCTCCTTAGAGCAGACTAACCCTTTCAGCCCCAGTGTTAATTCAAATTAACATGAACTTTGTGAAAATTTTTACCGTAAGCGTTACCGTTTATTTTAACAGTAGCGATTTAGAAAACCCATGTTTTTGTTTTCTTATAGCTTGTAATCTTTTCTGTGGCGTCTATTTTTCCGCTCTGTTGAAATCCTTATTCCCGCCACAACAACGATAAATTATTTGATATCTGCTGATAGTGAGTTTCATCGAATTTCTGCCGTCATTGATTACTTAATTTAATGAATGTGAGATATCAATATTTTTTACTCGATTTACAAATATTTTAACGCATTAAGATGTGTTCTTTAATAATAACATCAGTTCAATTCACTGTTCACAGTCATTTGCCAGAATATTGCAAAGGAAATTCAATGTTCATTCAAATTAACACTGGTAGTGACGGACATGTTTTCGACTAGTATGGCAATTTTTTAAAGATTTATTGTCCTTGATTATTTCTTTATTTCTGAATGAATTTTAGTTAAAATGTTATTTGTTTGTACATTAGAGATTATTACTGCATTGCAAATGTGCATTTTTACATGAAACAGTTATTTGTATTAATTTTGTGTTATGTTTAGTTTACCTTACTATTTAAAAATTATCCTCTGACATCCAATGTTAATCCAAATTAACATAGAATAATTTCTAAAAAAAAAAATTTAAATACCAAAAATTGTCAAATAACTTTCTGAGGTATTATCTGAGGCATTACATATTTTATACATGTGGAAACAATAATGCGGTTGTCAAAGGCAAAAGCATGCCTACACTCCGTCTGTGCATTATAGATGGCTGTCAATCGAACGGACCCACAGAATCAAGTAGATTTATGAAGTATTTTGTGGCTATCAAATTAAATTGTTGTGCGTACTTACCTAAGATTTGTACAGAGTTAGCAGCTGGTCACCATTGAAGAATGTGCCAGACGAATACAAGACGCCCAGTTTCTTGTAATGTTATTACGGAAATTCATTGCTTTAATTTTAAAGTATAATTTATCTAGCATTCTTCAATGTCTCTTTCATAAATGCTTATTCATAGACACCCAAATTGACAGACTTGCCCTAACATGATATCTGGGTATCGCTTCGACGAGCTGGAGGCAAACCACGTGACCATATTTTTGCCACCAGGAAGGTCCAAGAATGCTTTGAATAAACTGCGACATCACTCGTACATTGACCGCCGAAGAGCTCACGATGAAATAACCAAACCCTTCACAGAAAAGTAAAGTTCGCTAAAATAAGACATATGTTTGCAGCGCAATACAATGTTCGTTTTTAAGGCGAAGCTTAATGCCAAATCACTATTTTGATTAATCTTTATAACGAATTGGTGTACATTATGAATACCAAAAAATATGCTTTCGATAAATTGAATGTTTTCCTATCGCTTCGCTTGAGTAGAATAAAATTACAAAATTAAATTACTCAATAAAAAATATAAATGCAAACTATTAAAAAATATATTTTGCAATAGAAATGTATGAACGCATAAAGGAAAAAAAAACTTTTTAAAAATACCTTAATATAGCTAAGATTATCTGTGGCAGTTTCACTTGATTAACTTTTTTGCTTTCTTATAAAATTATTTACAAAATAAATAAAAACCAGTTTTTTTGCTTGAAATCGAACGTTTCTAGACTCCGTTTGTCAAGCGATTTTAATGCCTATTACCCACGATATAAGCAATACCAAGAATATACACATTTTTGGCTTGTAGCTTCCTCTTAAATGAACCACCTGATGTAGCGACGCTAAAAGTGAGATGGGTATAATTATAACACATTTGTAAAAGTCTCCAACTAAATAGTGTAACAAAACATTCAATTTTGCAAACAAGCCAGATCGTTCGTTTACCCGATTTTGGATTTGTAGTTTTTGTAATTAGTTTATTTGTAATTTTAAATAATTATTGAAAGGAAGACTCCGCCGTCACCAGCGCTCCTCGCAACTTGTTTTGTTCCCCTTTCTTGATTGGCTGGTCTATCAAATTGTAAGTCCATGTGTTTATTGAATTAACTATAGGCCTCGAATAAGTTGATTTAACCGCCTGTTCTCGTACAAGGGCAATCTAAAATTAGTCTAATTTTGCTCTCAACATTGAACATGAAAATACCGGTTTGCTCAGCAACCAAAATGTAAATGACTAAAATAATTTATGTAACCAAGTTCGAACTGACGAAAAGTTTGTCTACAGCTGTTGAAGCACTTTGTAAGGTCAAACTAGAACAAATGTGAGTCATTTCAATTATATGTAGCAATGTAGGAACTGTAAATGTGACGAAATGCCATGGCAAAGGATCGAATCGCATTTACTTAAACAATGTAGACATTTCGTTCTATTAGTTTAAGTAATAATGAAAAATTGTTTAAGAACATGACAAAGCGGTTCGGGAGGCGGTTCGCGTCCAATCTCATTGAGAGTTCAATCGTAGATTAAGAGGGAAAAAATGTTGGTCTTTTCAATGTTATAAAATATATTTTCCTCTAGATCTGAAGGAATCTCACCACATGAGATGCACCTAAGATTAGCGACCTAGCAACAAAATACAATTCGGCGATTCAATGTCTGTGGCTAAATAATTTAACCTGCTTGAATCTGTGCAAAGGAGAGCGATCCGTCTGATTGACAATCCGTTGTAAACAGACCGATTACCTTCTCTAATGCATAGACGCAATGTAGGCATGCTATGTCTGTTCTACAGGTATTTAAATGGAGACTGCTCCAAGGAGCTAGCAGCATTGATTCCTGATGCACCGGTGCACGCGCGCGAAACTCGACGGACACGAGCTGAACACCCGTTCACGGTTGACGTTGGCTTCATGAGATCGGGCCGTTTTTACGACTCGTTTTTGTGTAAGTCGGCTCGTATGTGGAACGAGCTACCGGCATCTGTTTTTCCTCCCTCCTATAATCCGAGCCTCTTCAAGGCCCGTATTAACAAATCCCTTCCTACAGCCCCTACCTTATTCCGCCTCACAACGCCGCCCAACCGGGTGGTGACATAGTTCCCCTGTCTGTACACTGCACAGGCAGGGACGCTCTTGTGAGGTTTCACATAAAAAAAAAATAATAATAATATAATGTCGCAGGCAGCAAAAATAGTTTTAAATACGAAAATATCAATTTACAAAAGAAATTGTTTGAAATATCGGTTGAATCTTGGAAAATAATATTTAGTACAAATTTGGTGTTAAATAATATACAGGGTGTCCGGAAACTCGTAGTACAAGCGTGAAACTGGTGAATCTACATCACATTTGGAGTCGATTTTGTAGTATATTTTTTTGTTTATTTGAGCTTTCGTTATCGAGTAAATCGAGTTTGAAGTTGATTTTTTTTTTTTTTTTTTAATCAAATTCTTATAAATTATTACTGAAGATCAAAGTACCCAACTAATTAAAACTGTTTGAAAGTAAAACAAATGAAGAAACTCGGATTTGGAGCATTATTTTGAAATCACCCTTCATTTAACCCGGTGTAATCATAAAATATTTCTGCTCTGCAGGGTTAAAACATCTGTTATTCAACCCTAAACACCAGAAAAAACTTTAACCCTAAAATAGCCGAAAAATATTTTTTTTTGGTTTTTTTTTTTTTTGAAAATGCTCAAATCAAAAAACTTTATGTTTTTTTGGGTTCCCCATGTGGTGTAGATTCTCCAGTTTCCCGCTTGTACTACCAGTTTCCGGACACCGTGTATATAAATAATAAAGTCCCCCAGTCGCTGACATTCATAAAGCACAAAAATGAGATTCATTTCGGACTTGCTGTTGGGCGGTATAATTCGCATGGTGGATTTTTTAACACGGAGTTTGAATGGCGCGCTGTTTAAAGTATGGTAAAATTAAAATATAGGTTTATCTTATTTTCCTATCTGTTTTATGAGAGTTCACTGTACAAACGCATCTTAGAGAAAATCGCCACTGTAACTAACCATCATCCAATTTCTCCGCAAGGGTACGCAGATATGATAGACTGCCACAAAATTATATATTTTTTTAAAGAAAGACAAACAATGTTGAAAATGTCCTACTACCATTGCAGTAAGCGGAAAATGGTAAGCACAGTAAGCTGGGTGGGACACAAACGCGATGCCAACTCAGCCACTGACCGATCTGTCTCTTGTTATTCTGACCCATGCAGAAGGAAATAATCACTAAAAAAGTAGAGCGATGGAATTGTGCGTAGTGGCCATTCATCAATTTCTGACATCGAAATAAATCTTTTTTGAACAGATAATTAATTTAATTAACCTGTCTGGGGCCTAGGAGTCGAAAGGTCTTATTTATTATCAGTTACCCTGTATTCAAATCCCGGTCACAGCAATATCCCTTTTTAAATAAATCTATTTAAATTTCACTTTGTTTGCGGGAATTAATGAATCCAAATCTTTAAGCGGAAATTAACCAGTCAAACCTTTTTTTTTCAAAGTTAAAAGACATTATAAAATAGTTGTATTATACTTTTTTTTAAAACTTTACGATATAAGTGCAACTGATACAAAATCTTGTCCTAAAATCATGCATGCATACTTTTCATCGATAATATCTTACCTCGTTATCTGACCTCGATTCCGTTCGAAGAAGCAAGCAGTAGTCTCAACCAAAATATCAGTATTCCTACATTCAGGTCTTGTAAATAAACTCTTCCTTTTCGAAATCCGCCCGACCGAAATACTTTCCTTAGCGACCCAGTCAGTGAAAGTGATTACACATAAATTAATATACATTCTTCTTTGCCGCTGTGAATTCTTCTCGTTTGGGATGGACCGACTTGGCACAAGATGAGCGGTGGGTCATCACAATACTGCTATTCGAAGCATCTCTGTTGGTCCAGATATAAACAAGCGCCAATTATTGCCGGGCGCCCGAGCGGTTAAGTGACAATTTTATTTATTATTTAACTTAAGAGAATTTAGATTCCCGGATTCCATTGACAGCCAGTATATGGTATGCATCTGAAATAGCCTACCGACTACTCGATATGATTTGAGATTTTCACGGCCGAAAGTATTATCGTGATTTATTCTTTACCCAATGTTTCAATCCTCAATTCTTTAAACGAATCTATGTTTGAGACAATATTGGTTTGGGTGCCTGGCCATCTAGGAATTGAGGGTAACGAGAAAGCTGATTCTCTCGCTAAACTTGGAAGAGTCTCTGGTTCTATTCCGTTAGATTTTAAAATTCCTGTCTCTGACGTCTTCTCTATTCTTAAATCCAACATGTCTCGTTCCTGCGAAGAAAATTGGACAGGTACGAAAACTCGAACTGGATCTTTCTATGGTGGAATACAAAATCATATTCCAAGTAAACCTTGGTTCTGCGGCAGAAAAATCCAAAGACTTACTTCCTGTATATCGTGAATGAGAATTGGACACTGCTCTGTTGCAGCTCATTTGTTTAAAACTCTTTGTTTGTACTCGATAGTTCATTCTGCCAGTGCGGTGGGGAGAGTGACATTCTTGACCATGTCTTCTTCAATTGTCAAGACCATTCTTATTTCTTATTAAAATCACCCACCAGTCTCCCCTTAGTATTCCGTATTTGCTATCCCTCAACACTTTTCGCGTATATTCAATTCTAATTATAGATTTGAATGACTTTAATGTATGATATGTCATGTCCCGTTATAGATAATCCAGAACAGTTTAACCTTATATTATCTTAACTCTAATAACGTCACAAAGCAGTCTTTTTAGGGTGAATTGCCTAATACAAAAAAAAATCAGTGTCCATTATATTATCAGCACAGATTTGTAGATTGTGGCGTAAAGTATGTGTTTATGTATGAAACCTTTTAGGGACGGTATTTCAGAAAATATATCTGGAAAAATTACCGGTAAAAAACAAGGCGTTTCGAAAATAACCGTGACGGTATAAAATGTTAAAAACATGCGAACATTTTAAAAACCATGCATCTGGCAACACTGGCAGGAAGAAGGTTACTTGAGATAGGCTACTGATATAAATGCATCCTATACTGTACGATCGCTTTAATGTAATTGCCATTAAATTTATATAATATATTTCGTAATGATAACGATGTGATCAATCACAGGTGATATTTAAAGGTGTATTTCGTGTTTATTTGTGTTTTTTTTTTACTTTCTGCTCGAACCTCGATAAGAGATAATGGAGATGGGTGACGGTTATACTAGTCGTGAATAGTTTGACCTTCAGATAAATTATTTATCAGAATATTAGATAACAGGAATACAAAGCACTTAAATGTACTAGGAACAACCGCTTTGTTAGATGTATTTCGTAATATATTGAGAAAAAAGTCTATGAAGACTGTCTGTGGAGGGAGGGCGGTGTGGATTTGATTTTTAAATACGCCTATTTGAATTTCACTTTTTATCCCGCACTGAATGAATGCAAATCTTGGAAGCGGAAATTAACCCACTTCCCGAGATCCGATCGAGCTGAAACTCGGCAGAAAGACTCGTTATCGATGACAATGCATTCTATCAAATTTTAGTGGAAATCACAAATACACAAGCGGACATATACGCATTTCTCTGAAATTGGATCATATTAAATTTATAAAAAAATTACAGCAATTAATGTACGAAATGATTGTCGGATAAATCTATAAATGGTTGTAATTTTGGAATAATGCAAAAATCGTTAAAAAAAATTATAAAATTCAAGTGTTGATTTTCCAAGAATTAATAATAATTCCTTGACCTAACCTCACCTTTCGCGAGTTTCCAGTTCAGGTTTTAGATTTTACAAAACTGGCGTCATGAAAGGTATCCATGTGATGTTATAAGTAAATTTGTCGTTTGAGTGCGTATCGCTGCTACCACCTTGCACAGACGAACAAACTCCTTGCCAGAGCTTGAATCAGCCTGACACAGATCTAGTAGACGAGAGATATTTCTTGGGGAGATATATCTATACACATTCAGCCCACTTCTGTGTAGCTTCGGCCAGACTTCGTACAACCGGCATAACATACGTACAAAACTACTAGATACACTAGCGCAGAAATCGGGGACGTACGTACACTGGACTTAGAACAGTGAAACTACGGAGGTTGTCTTGGTAAAGTATATTCACTGTAGAAAGCATCTTTCAAGCATTTGAACAAATCAAATAAAATTTTGAATAAAGAATTATTCATTTATAATGGTCTGATTTGTTAAGTAGTTCCAAATTTGAAAATTACAGGATCATTGAACTTGAATGATGTTACGCATGGCGCAGTAATATTGCACATTACTTACTTACTCATGCACCGACAATTAAGCCTTCAAAAGAGCAAAATAAAATGAAGTCATTTTTATAGTGATCTGTTTTTGGGGTATTATGCCGTGTTGAGCTAGTTCAACTCTTTAGCCAACGTTTCGGACAGCATTGCAGTGTCCATCATCAGGGCAGATGTGTCATTTTTATTTTTATAAAATACTATGAAATCATTTGTATTTATATAAAAGAATATGAAATCATTTGTATTTATTTAATATAATATGAAATCATTTGTATTTATTTAATATAATATGAAATCATTTGTATTTTATAAAATAATATGAAATCATTTGTATTTATATAAAATAATATGAAATCATTTGTATTTATATAAAATAATATGAAATCATTTGTATTATATAAAATAATATGAAATCATTTGTATTTATATAAAATAATATGAAGTCATTTGTATTTATATAAAATAATATGAAATCATTTGTATTTATATAAAATAATATGAAATCATTTGTATTCATTTAATATAAATATGAAATCATTTGTATTATATAAAATAATATGAAATCATTTGTATTTATATAAAATAATATGAAATCATTTGTATTTATATAAAATAATATGAAATCATTTGTATTTATTTAATATTATATGAAATCATTTGTATTTATATAAAATAATATGAAATCATTTCTATTTATTAACATATCTTTCTATGATAATATTTTCTAACATTTCTATTCATGGCCTCCGTGGTTGAGTTGTTACGATCCTCGGCTACGAATCCGGAGGTCGCGGGTTCAAATCCCGTCGTGCAGTAAATTTTATTTGATTTTATTTTATTCCTTTAAAATAATAATTTATAGGTTATTTGCGGCACGTTCCATATTGGTGAATGCTTTCAGTATGGCCCTGATAAAAGACTACCATTAAGAATCGAAACTTTGCTTGAAATGGCTTTAACCTTGGTGACCAGATTTGAATAGCCAGGTTCTTCCCCATTTCCTTCGCCTTCCCATTATTTTCAACCTTACAACATACCGATTAGGAATGCCATAGCTTCATTGACTGACTTGGTGACTCTTGTGCGATACTCATATAAAAACAAACTGTTGCTCGCACTTGCTTCGCACGCTCTCGGAGTCTGGCCTGAGCTTGTAACGTACGGACACACGATACCAGCTTCCGCGCCATATCTCCCGTCTCATCTCTCAGATGCACTCTATCTAGTAATCTAGTCTATTAATAGTCTATGGTCTACAAGACGTTTCCTACCGATAAGACCAAGTATAAATTGTTGAGAGTGTCAGAAACCAGAAACTTGCTACTCGTATTTCAATTTGACAAGTGACCTATTTTATATTGTGAATTATTATCAAGAGATAGATGCTGTCAATATCGTTCTTGCAATATCAGGATTCAAAATGTGACTTGTGAAATGTTTAAGGCGAAGCTTAGTGCTAAATCACTATTTTGATTAATCTTTATAACGAATTGGTCCACATTATGAATACCAAAAAATATGCTTTAGATAAATTCAAGGTTTTCCTATTGTTTCGCTTGAGTAGAATACAAATAAAAAATAAATCACTCAATAAAAAATGTAAATGTATCTACTAAAAATTTTTTTTTTTTAGAAATGTTTAAATTCGTAAAGGTATCAACTTAAAAAAAATACAGTATTATAGCTAAGATTATCTGTGACAGTTTCACTTGATGAAATTTTTTGCTTTCTTATAAAATTATTTACAAAATAAATAAAAACCAGTTTTGTGCTTGAAATCGAACGTTTCTAGACTCCGTTTGTCAAGCGATTTTAATGCCTATTACCTACAATATAAGGTATTACAAGAATATACACATTTTTGGCTTGTAGCTTCGTCTTAATCTATGTATTGTGTTAACTGACCATATCTTAATACCCAGATACTTTCCCACCCACTTAATAATTTCCACAATATTTCCTACTAAAGGGCGTTTTACACGATACTTATTTTCATACCGATCCTCGTATGGAAAGTTTATTATTTAGATACTAACAATTTCATACGGATATATGTTATAAGAAAAAATATATTTATATTGGGACGGTAACTAAATCGTGAAAAATGACAATATGTTGAACGTAACAATACATCATTTGAAAGCATCTGCTTTTGCCGTTTTTTTTTACAAATCATAAAAAACTTAACGCTAAAATACGAACAGTAATACATGTTCGAAATCTGTAATAAACACGTATACGCTACATGAGTCGAGGAAGAGAAATGAAATGAGAAAAAAAAACACAGGGTCAAAAGTCGTTGATGTACGGAGTAGTGAAGATATTTGGCGAATTACCAGAAGAAACAAAAGAAGAAAGTAGAAGAAAACATAAACAAAAACATGTACAGAATCACAAGTAGTAATCGAGCAACAAGGCAAAATATATTATTCTGCAACAATAATTCCGGTACTGAATAAATGTACCTATTACTTACAGTATACATACATTCACATATTTCTCGCCTTCATCCTCTCAAATAGATTCACCTCAAATATCGATATATTTATATATTGTACATAGCGTTGTTTCAGAAAAATTGAACAATTCATCAAATTTCAAAGTTGATTTTCAAGTTCTGTTATTATTTAAGTTTTGCGAAACAACTGGCCAATAATGATATAATAATAGAACTTGCATAGAACCTTCACAGAATTTGATGAATTGTTAAAATTCTCTGAAACAACCCATCCTAAATGTTATTTGTGAAATTATGTTGTTCGTCTGGGCATTTATAATTAATAAATTTACACTTAAATGATGAACATATGTGATTGAATTATTCAATTAAAACATGTATAAGGATTGTATAATGATATAGATATAACTATGTACCTATTTAAAATACCGCAAATGAATGTATTATAGTACATTTTTTCAATATTTTAAATAAATAAAAAACACGCAATATTAAAGAATAAACTCCACACAAGAATTGCTTAAAAGGGAAGAGTATTGTAGTTGAATTGTGTAATGCATGTAATCAATTTCTATAATTAAATATTAAAAAAAAACATCTTCACTTAATAATGTAGTAAAGTAAAATAATGACAGACAACGGATTTCAGATACTGTCCGCCCGTATGAAAATCGGTACTTGCCAAAATAGAACACGTCCTTTTTTTCATCCCGAATTCATCATGAAAAGGCTACACATATGCAGACTAGACAAAATAGCATCGTGTAGAACAGAGGTTCCCAAACTTTTTTGCCCCGTAGACCACTTGCCAAATATTTTTTTCCGTATACCCCCTGCCTGCTGAATATTTAATTTTCCCAAAACGATTAACGTCCCACGTGATAATCATTTATTTTATTTGTAAAAAGATTCCCTTCCCTTGCCTGCCCTACAACCGAGTGGTGATATAGTTCCTCTGTTTCTGCATTGTGCAGACAGGGACGCCCTTGTGAGGTATTACAAAAAATGAAAATGAAGCAGGATAAGCAACGGGAATTTCTTTCTGTAGCAGCTGGCCCTACAGAACTACCCCTTAAGTTCTTTGTTGGCGCTTATTCCGATCAGTTCTTCTTGACACATGATATCTGATTCTTCAACGTTTCATTTCCATCATCAAAATGTCCTCAAATTTAGTTTCGAAGTCTGTGTGAAGTGCATTTGAATGTTGAACGTCATTATTATCCTGGACGTTTTTCAAAAACAAGTTGGGGAACTAGGAAAATTCGCGGCTTCCGATGTGCAATGTTTTGCTTGAATATATTAATTCTGACGAGAAAAGGAACGTAGACTCTATTTATATACCTCAATTAACAACTTTACGAAATATAAAAATACAAATATCAAATAAGTTATTTCTCAGTCTATTTTATTTGTGTTAGGTCTATTGTCTCATTTACGGAACTCCTAAATGTTGACTTGAGGTAAATGGGGGTCCGCTCGTATGTACCCCCATTTGAATCTCGTGGACCCCCAATTTTTTTTCTCGCTGACATAGACCCCCAGCAAGATGATATCGACCCCTGGGGGTCCATATAGACCACTTTGGGAACCTCTGGTGTAGAACGTCCGTTAGTCCGTGCGTATTTTTTCTCATTTTTGCAAAAAGATATGTCGGATTATTTGCTCTAAGACGATGCCAAAATTAACACATATATTGTCAAAATATACAACGATATCTGGGGAAATGTCCCAAATATTAATGTTTGATGGAAAGTGCTAAAATTGTGGTGCATTGCGAATCTCGGAGTGGATACACAACTCAGATCTGGAGTTTTGTATTTCTGGCTCTAATATACATTGCGCGAGCAAATGTATTAATATCATAGCTTAAATTAAATGACATCGATGGATTCGAGTTAAAATATTGGATCTCCATAAATGGTAATATTGAGAAAACCTAGAATGAAACCTTCTGAAATGAAATTTAAAAAAATGGAATCTGTATCTGATATAATTACAATATTCTGGGCCTGGACTTTCCTACAGCACAAATATACATATTATCATTGTTAGGTAGATAAAATTTCTGTGTTAATTAAGGGGGTGACAGATTACGCTATAAGCTCAAAGGGTTTTATATAAATCCATATTGCTTGCCTACAATCCCATACAGACCTGTAACACCTAAAAAGATGATATGCTATAAGTGTGGGCGTGTCGACGATATGCGCTCTGATCTGCTAGCCAGGCTGTATTAGAAAACCTAATCTCCTGCCTACGGCAGGGGGTCAGAAATATATACGTAGTGCCGTTGTTACGTTGATGTCATCTGCCAAAGTGACAGATCCCATAACTTATTTTTATTCGCATTTAAACAAAAAGGTCGTCTATTGGTTTCAATATTACGTTTCTATTATCTTTTAACAGCGTTGCCATTTTATTAATAATTTTTGTTTTTGTTTTTTACAGGTAAGTTTCTCAAACTGTTGATGTTTTGGCGTCAGAGTTCAGAGGTCGGAGGTTAGGTAAGTATTGAATTTAACGTGCTTTTTCGGATTATTCGTAAATACAACACTTGCTTCCATTGACCACTTAGTAACTACATTTTTACGGGTTGATTATTTTCATTTGTCCCTTTTTCAGTGTTTATTTGATAGCGAAGATTTGGGTCTTTTTCGATTTCATCTTCATTGAAAATATTTGATATTATTTCAATAATAAATATTTTACGCATTTCCTCTGTTTCCATTCTTTCACCAGAGTTTTCCAAACTATATTACGATGATAAATTTACTTCTCTATCTGTTCAGTTGACTTGTGCATTAGCTGGTAGATGACATTAAATCTGTGACGTGTGCCTCAGATAATATCGTCCATTGTCACATTACGATGGTGATATCACCTCATTCCTTACGTGGCAATCTCGAATGTTTTGCAAGGTAATTCGTTCACTGTTTCAATTTAATGTTCACTGAGTCATATAAGCTGTATAGTTTGACGGTCATAATTAAATTTTTATTGTATTCTAATAGTTCTTCCCCGTTAAAAATCACGGAATATATGACATATAACTAGTCAAAATAAAAACTGAGACATTTTGTTTCTAAAGAATCAAAGAATACTACACGTTTCAAATTTATCTGTCTATACTATATATGTCTGTCTATCTATCTGTTTATCTATACTATACTATTTATCTATCTGTGTGTTTATCTATCTATGTATTTATCTATCTATCTATTTATCCATACTATACTATTTATCTATGTATTTATATATCTATACTATCTATCTATTTATCTATCTGTACTATATTTATACTTTGTCTTTCTATATATCTGACAGTCTTTTATTATTTATTCATTTTTAATAAAGTTATTATAGTTTAAAGGAGTTTATAGTAAAAAAAATAATAACAACACAGTTTAAGTTTAAAAAAATAATCAGTATCGTACCATTGGAAATGCATATTTATAAATTAAGTTTTAATAAAACCTTTGATATTAGCTACCTGGTCTTGGTTGATCCAAGATTTAGTATCCGATTAATATTTAAAATAAGTTAAGTACTATATCAATCTATCTTTACTTTATCTATCTATCTATAATAATAATAACATAACATTTATATGTCGCAGTTTTCTGTTATTTCACCTCAAATCTATCTATCTAATTACCTATACGATATCTATCTACTTCTATCTATACTATATCTATCCACTATCTATTTATATATCTAAACATGCACCTATATATCTATATATGTAAATATAGATGTGCATATATTACCTGCACGCCAGCGGGTTTGCAGTTTTGAAGATCTATGAAATTTTGCACATTTGAACGTCAAAACAAGAGTAAGGTGCATTTGTTTTTCATTTGGATTTCTAAAATCCACCCCTAAAGCCGAATTTCGATACTTTTAGATGAAATTTTGCACACTAGAGGTTCAAATTAACCACTCGAGCCACCACTCGGGTGTTAGCAAAGTAAATGCCTTGAGCGATGGTTGATTTCCGGGCAATCGGTTTTAAATCAGGCCGCTCCCATAAAAAATCATACCTCTTAATATTATTATCGAAACATATAAACTGCTTACTGTGGTTTAAACTCAATGAATCCTCCTATATTTCATCATTTATCCAATATTTGTGGGCTTTATCATTGAGCTGTTTGTGGGAATTTATAAATAAATTGTAATAAATTCTAAAAAATCGTCCTCCTAAATTTAGGCAGCCATCGCTCATGGCCTTGAGCGATAAGACCTAAATTTGGGTAGTAACGTAAGAGGAAAACTACTGTCTATGTCTGATTTAGAAAAACTCTACGTAGATCTCAGGCAACGCCGGGAACTTCGGCTAGTAGGTTTTATTAATTCAATAATAATTTAATACTTAATCTATCGAAAACAGCAAAGATATTAGAAGAACAACAGCGATCGTTTTCTTGCTTTATTCCACATTTGGCCGATCCCCACGTACGATTTATCTGTAATGCAATCTTGAACATGTCGATACAATCACAAAAAAATTTTGTAAATATCTTTACATTGTATTTTGCGTCGGCATTATCATAATATTATTTTCTAAGTGATTTATGATATTTTGTTATCTAAATCTGGTTTATGACAGCAACCCACTTCTGTCTGCTCTTGTAAACAGTGCAGATGTAAATACTGCAGTTTGTTCACCGTCTGTGAATTTCTTGTAAACTGCACGTAGAACCTTAGACACTGTTATATCATTATATTTTATACACCGTCTTTCTGGATGATATCGCTAAACATCACAATATAAAAAATTCTAATGTAGTTTTTCAAAGAGAGCAACAATAATTATGCTGCTTTCCAAAGTACGGATATGTTATACTTATAAAAGTCTTATCATTATTTGCTTAAATTTCAAATTTGCACCAGTACAAGTTTTTCGGAGGCACTCCTGTACTGAACCAAAACCACCCATACCACAACAAGGCCGGGGACACTGAATAAATTCGGCGTATTAACTTCTATGAGAAACTCCAAAAACTGTATTTTTATTTATTACTAGCTGTACCCCGCCACACTTTGCAATGGCTCAGTCTGTCTGTGCAGATAGAGGAACAACAGCGAGTGTTGCTTTTAAGTCCCGCAGATGGGGCTGTTTTAAAAAAAACATTATTTTTCCTGTCACAGGTGACATCTACATAATATAGCTATATGTTAATATGTCAAAATTTCAAAACAATCGTACAACCTTATACGAATATCGAATTATCGGTATACGAACAGTGAACTAAAGTGACGCCATCTCGGCGCGACAAATAAATGTATTGTGTTTTCGGGTATTTCCGCCTCGCTGAAGAGTTCCAAGGCATTGGTGAGCGGCGTTCATGTTTCGAAGAAATTTCGATACTATGGTATACGGATACTGGTCAATATTCACACTTTGCACGTACCTATATATAATTGACGCACCACGTGACTTATGACACGTGATACAAATAACAAATATTAGTGCCGGTTGAATTTATCTAGATACTTTTATATTATTACATTTTTATTACTTACTGGTAATGTTTTATTTTATAAACTTCCGATTTTATGTCCGGGTTAAATCTTCCCCATAGGAAAAACTAAACCCTTCCACACACTTTTCCACAAATGATCATCTAGTCAATCAACATTATATAAACAAAATAAATACAAAACAATACAAGAAAAACACGTCAACTCACCAGAGATCAAATGGGAAAATAATTCACCGACTCCAGATATTATCATATCAGAGGGTTCGGCTCGGTAGAACTCCTAACACGGCCAATAAATCCTACTGATCCCTCAACATAAATATTTAAAAAATCTTTCATTATCCTACATGTATTCAAAATGACCGACTTTTGCATCTTTATATATAAATTTTTTGATAGATACGCCTAAATTTTTAATGAGAGAGCTAGGTATAATGCCAGTAGCCGAAATAACAAATGGTAATATTTTTATAGTCAAATGATTCATTTGACTATAATGCCAAATTCTTTTTATTTCATTTCCTAAATCTGTGTATTTTCTTATTTTTTCATTAACAGATTTTTGAATATTACAGGAATTTGGAATAGCGAAATGGTATTTATTATTCAATAAAGATTATTATTATTAGATTGACCCAAATTTAGGGAGCGCCTTGCTCCAATGCTTACCAAATTGGGGAAGTCATAGTTCTACTGTTTTAGGACATCCAGGAACAGTTGGCCTTTTGTCATATTTACTAAAAAAAGTTAGAACGCAGGGTTCATACAATGTAAAATGATTCATAGTTTCAAACAAGTATTTTCTCTATTCGTAGGATTATTGACTTCGTGTATTTTACAAACTGGGTTCATGGCGATGACGCAAGATGTATGAGGATATACGGATACAGATAGTGGTGAGTTGATTAGTAACCATGACGATGGAAAACATTTGAGATCACCATTGATCCGGGGGTCAAAACACATCACGAATTATTTTGAATCGGAATTCTCTACATCTTCCTGCTACGTGAACAGACGAACAAAATATCGAACCTTGATCGATGTTTGACCATGAAAATCTCGATAATCCTTCGTCATTTTGATTTTTAGGCCTAGCTGACTTTGTTGAAAAAATATATTTACCAAACTCAAATACGAAATAACTATTCTTCACTTCCAACCAATGATGCAAATCTGACATTTTCCTGTTTTTTTTTTAAATTTGATTATATGCACTGTGGAAAATCAACGAAATTCTATGTATTTATTTATTCTTGGCTAATTTATATAGCGCCACTTTTGTGAGACATCACCTCAGGGGCGCTTTGGTTACAGCGGTTAAGGGGATATCAAACATATTAAATTTGCGAACCTTAATTATATTACGTGTCGTTCGAATCAATCCATGGTAATATTATAAAAAGTAGATGAAAAAATGACCATGGTGAGAAATATGAATCTATATAAATAAAAATATAAATGTTCGTTTGTTCAAAATCTTAAATCTTCGAAAATTCTACACCGATTGCTTTGAAATGTTGACACAACTTTGCATTCGAATACGCGTGTGTTTTTATATACCTGTATCCTATATATGTCACCTGTGACAGGTATAAACATGTAAAAAAAAACGGCGCCATCTGTTGGACGTAAAACAAAACGCGCCATTATTTCTCTATCTTCACAGACAGACTGAGCCACTGCAACGTGTGGCGGGGTACAGGTTTAATAAAATAGACCACAAACGATTTGCAAATCTGACATATAAAATAAAAATAATATAGCAACTTTATCATGGAGGCGACGTATTTATCCGATATGATTTGAGATTTTGATTTTTTGACTTATTTTTGGGGTATTATGCCTTGTTGCGCTACTTCCTTTTGTGTCCATCATCAGGGCATGTGTAAAACGATTGTTTTAAACCGACTTTTTACACATCTGCCCTGATGATGAACACTGTAATGCTGCCCGAAACGTTGGCTAAAGAAAGAGAGTATCATGATAACTATAACATAATGTATTAAAAGCCATGACAGGAAACTAAGTAAACCTTGCCTTTGTCACCTATGAAACCTATTTTTAATTTTATCACCCTTTAAAGGTGTGTTGAATTCTCATTTTGATGAATTACGCATTTTATCTCCATATCACTAGAACTATGGATTGATTAGAAAAATGATATATTATCTAACTGGATTATTATCGATACGAAATAGTTTTGATCAAGGTTACCACAGTGAAATTGATTGAGGTAGGTACTACTTAAACAAATATATATATTTTTTAGTTGACCCATAGAACACAAATTTAAAATTATGTTTATTGTATTCACTTCCAACCACAGAATAAAGAATATCAGTAGAATTGCCTTCAATACAAATTTTAATGGAAACAAATGTGCCATTTAGCTCATTATCCCAACGCTCTGTCTCACTAAACACTAGCCTGACATCGTAGATCTCCATCTCATTTGAATTTTGTAAACACCGTTTTGTATTGGAAATTTAAGCCTCGATTAGGCAAATATAAAACATAGCACACTTCTTGTGTTATTTTTTTGTCTTGCATGCGCTTACTCATTGATAAAAGCAAGAAGGAGATAACATATGCTCACGTTAATCACATTGGGATATTATAAAAGTTTTTGCAGTTAGGTAGGTCGCGAGTTCAAATCCCAGTAAGTAAATTTTAATTGGTTTATTTGTGTTATTTCACAATTTAATAATTTCAAATAATAAAAGGTATTACAAGTTTGAGTTATTCTGTATGCAAGCAATGCATCTCTGTTAGTAGGTACTGTGTTATACTCAACTCTGATTGCGTTACGTACAACAGTATCATCGATTGAAATCAGTTGCTTAATTATGATAACCCCACACAAAACTGTAAGGCCCAGATGTTTCGCAGAAATTCACGTGTGACGGAGTTATCAAATGGCCGTTGGGATTTCAGGCCATTTCCTGATAATTTTTTAGAAAATTCCTAACATAACGGAACACATGTTCATGCACCTGAAATATTAGAATTTTTATGAACACGTGTTCCGACAGTGTGATAATACATTCGTGTTTTATTAAAAGTTTATTATGAAACCCATCAATTCATTCGTTAAAAATAATTTATTACTAAAAATTTGAGGAGATTATTACTAAGAAATTAGCATTATTCAATACTAGCCGTATCCCGCCACGCGTCTTTCTGTCCAGAGAGAGAAACAATAGCTCGTGTTGCTTTTACGTCCAACTGATGGCGCTGTTCAAAAAAAAGAGTTTTTTCCTGCCGCAGGTGACATCTATACATATAGTATAGATATATTAAAAAAACGAACGAAAAAATTAACGTTGTGTCAAAATTTCAAAGCAATCGGCGAAGAAGTTTCTGAGATTTATGATTTTGAATAAGCGAACATATATATTTTTATTTATATAGATTAGAATTTTTTCTCCGTGCAATTTGTTCAAAGGTGAAACGGACTAATCGGCTGAATCGACGTGTAAAGCGGATCTTCCAATTATCAAAAACAAAATGATGACAATGTTACATTTTATTTTCTGTGAAAAAACCGACCTAACAGATTCAAGTGCTGTGATTTATCAGTTTCAAGATAACAGATAATAAATATATTACGATTTCCTGTAGTGGGACCAATCTAGTATGACGTAAATCAGGGGTACAGCCTCTAATATTTATCTTGAAAATGTTTAGTATTCTTCCGAAGTTCGAGCAAGTCGCATTTGCACCATTGGAATGATTTGGACAGACTTTGTGCGACTTAATTACATAACATGTTTATTATCAATATCGTGTGCTTAGGTTGTGTTAATAAATCTTTGTGCAAATTAACCACTATTTACATATAAGTATTGTGTGCTTAAGTTTATTAAGACAGACTTTGGGGAATTAAGTAGTCACAATTACTGTGCGCTTAAGTTTTTATATGCTAGACTTAAGTTTAGTGTTTTTCTGTTGTATTTGAAGTGTGAACCGGCCAAGAATTTAAATAAATTCACTGTTTAAAACATTTTTTGTTTGTTTAGTATATACATTGAGTGACATAAAAGTTGCTGTGTTTACTGACATTTATAAAATTATATGTTTTTATGTGACATTTGGATGAAAACGGAATTTACAAAATGCCGACGGTAAGTACCTGTTTACGTTTAAATACATAATTTTGATATAACCAGTTATACCCCGCCACACGTTGCTGTGGGTCAGTCTCAGTCAGTTATAGCGCTTGTTGCTTTTACATCCAACATATGGCGCTGTTAAAAAAAAAAAAAATTTACCTGTCACAGGTGACATCTTTACAATAAAGGAATATAGAAATACACGCGTATTTCAAAGCAATCAGTGAATAACTTTCTGAGATTTAAGATTTTTAACTGACGAACATTTTTATTTACCTATATAGATATATATCTTTTCGTGAAAGTGCTCAAAGTAACTCTAAGCGTCCAGCTCAGTCACCAAGTCGTAGAAAGGACGCGTTCTCATGTGCTCGTTTCACGTGTTTCCCGACTATGTACCGGTTCCGAAGCAATCAATGATGCTAGTTCAACAGTTCGTTTTGCCAGCGTCTGTGTTTTCTCCCTCCTACAACGTGGGAATCTTCGAGACCCATGCTCACGCCTTTCTTTCCTCACAAATAACCTCCACACAGCATCCCCAGAGATGACGAAAGTTCCCAAGGAAATTATTTTTCTCAGAGCCTCATGTGTGGAAGTAATGTAAAAAAGAAGAAAAATAAATATATTTAGATAATAATAACCAAATGGTGGGGATTGGGGAGGAGATAGGGATGAGCAAGAGTAAGGTTGGGAATTACCTGGCTATCCAGATCTTGTCACGACGCGATGGCTAGTGCCATTTCAAGCAAAATTTCTATTCTGAATAATCTTTATGAACGATCTTTCACTAGGGCGATACTGAGAATATTTACCACTTATGTTACACCTGTTATTATGATATCGAAACATTTATTTATTAAATAACCATTTTATAGCGCTACACCTTCGTTTCAATATAGCATTATTTCCAGTGAATAGATAATACGCACTAGAAATGTTGAATGGAAGCAAATAATGTCGCCACTGCTTAAAATACGTATTGGTTCTAGTCATGTAGATATAGTTTATCAGTAGTTCTAGCCCATTTAGCACGCGCTTGGGATATCGATTCTCAAATCTAGGCCGCTCGCAATCGCCATCGAAAGTACATACATTGGTCGACGTTCTTATTCTTAAGTCTTGTCGAATTTACATACGTACGTACGAGTACACACGCCAAACGTCAAAAGTCATTCGTTGTTCGAGTGGTTCGAACCACTCGTGCGTCGATCTCTGCTGTACTCGTACTTTTACCAACACCTCTGCCATACATCACCGTGTGGTAAGTCCAGGGCTGACCCTATGCGGGCGCAATTGCACGGAGAAAACTTACGAATGTAAAATATTGTTAATGTATCAAAAATATCTTCAAATTATTCGTATTCCAAGTGACGTAAAGCAACGAAAGACGAAGCTGTCAGATAATATCACAAGTGTAGATATATCAGCCACCTTTAGCTTATTTATTGTTTTTGTATTTAATTTGTAGAACTCCATTTAATTTTTTTTTTAAATTTAAATGATTTATTATCGGTTAAACCGATTTACTGATAAAATTGTGACAGTAGATTTCATATTTTGTGGGGGTATTTTCAAGTCTGTTTTCTCCGCATTATTGTTATTTTAATTGTTTAAATTTTAAATTGGGAGGTGGTAAAATAGAATCATATAAATAAGTCGTCTAAACGTGGTTAAAACCACAGTTTGAAAATGGCTTTAAATAAATAATTATATTGTTAAATTTGATTTTAATTAAATTTAAAAAAAAAGCATGTGGTTACAAATACGAATTAAAAACAAAAACAATTAATAAACTAAAGGTGGCTGATATAGCTACCCTTGTGATATTATGTGTCAAATAATGTACCTTTTTAAACTGTACGATAAACAAAATAGAACACATCATTTTTTTCATCCCGAACCCATGTGAAAAGACGTCTCACGTGGAAACATCACGAAAAAAGCACCATTAGTGAATATTCAAATAGAATAATATATTATCTCGTTATTAATCCCGCATACTGGTCCCTCAGACACGAACGAGCCCGTGTGGCCTTCGTAATTCTCATCTGACCTTCTAACCCACGGTCTCAAGCTCGAGTCGGTTAAGATGATGGGGGTTGCAGATGTTAATTATTGTAGCTACAATATACAATTTATTTCAGTCAGCTTAAAAAATATATTAACATGAATTACACATGTCTCTGTCTAGATTTATTTCAATTGAGTATCAGCTATAGATCACTGTTCTAATATTTTTTATTTGTTTTTCTACGCGCCAAATTAAATAAAGGTACATTTTAAAGTACTATTTTTTTGTTTAAATGATGGGCATTATGGGGCGTTTTATAACCTCTACTATGGTGCGATTGTCAGTTAGAAGAAGCAGTATTAGGTAAATTTTCTTTTTCCGTTTTTAATAGCTAGGTGCTTATTTTTCGTTACATTGTTCCACGTTGCCGAGTCTAATGTGAATTTTGATTTAACGTGTTTTTTTTATTAATATTTACGACACATGCTACAATTTTATCACAGTAAATGCATTATTCATGACCGAAATGCATGTAAAATTGACATAATATTTTTTTGCGGTTTTTGTTATCGCTGTATTTCATTCGTAACAAAGTGTTTTAAATCGTGCATGCTTTCATGGCAAGTACATTTTGATATGAAATTTGAAAAAACACACTTTGTAATGCACCACTTTTATCGAATTAATAAAGGACATCCAACTAGGTTTCGCTTATCTCAAGCTTCTTCAGGGTTCATATTTATATTTATTATTGGTGAAACATCGAAGATGTTCTTTTATTCTTAAGCTGGACACATACGACAGAGCCAAGGAGCCAAATAACCCCCCCGCCGAGCGTGGGAAATTCAGGTGGATTAGCTTGGCTCAGCAGCCTCCGCTTGATATTTGGCGAGTCCAAAATCTACCAAACTCCACCGTGTGTGGTTTCCTAATTAGCACCGAGTCCAAATGGATACAGACAAATGATTCGTGTACAAATGGCTGTGCCGTGTGTGTCCTGCTTAGAAACAGACTGCATATGTTTGTCGTATTCTGTTATTCGGCCATATGATCTCACTGCATACTCAATATAATGTTGTTATCAAAAACATGTTGTATAGCGGATTTGCGCTCAAGACGCCTCTAGACATAAGTATATCGACTTTTGCTGTACGGATTTCTGAATACTTACTTTACCAATGAGGACGTACAACTGAAATACTCCTTTAGGGAATCAAGTGTCGGAGAGATCGACAGGCAGAGGGGCCAACTGTCCGGGGGATCAATTGTTTGGGGGCTCAACTGTCGGCGGGCACACCGTCGGGGGCCAATTGTCGGGTCACCGTCTCCTACGTACTATTCGGTTACTCCGACTCTTGAGATGACCCGACTAAAGTATTTGATTGACTTGATCGTGCGTTGTCTTCCGCAAGAATCCCAGACTTCTCCAGACCTCAAAGTAATAGAAATTGTGTAGATTTATGAATATTATGGAGTACAAAAACATTTTTTAATAATAGTTTGTAGACACTTGCTGAAAAGCCATTGTTTGGCTTATCAGGACCTTAAAAGGTCATCTTTCTAAATTATAAAAAAAAGGAAAAAAGAATTGGGAGACTCTGTGAGGATATCATTATCTTACAAAAAAGAAAGATATTAAACATTTATTTTATTGAAGAAAAGGATAATACTAATAAATCTAAACGAGACATGAAACAGAACAAGACATAGAAAAATAAAAAAGATTACGGTCTCCACTGGGAATCGAACCCAGGATCTCTGTCTTACCGGGACAATTTCGTTAACCACTCGACCATTCGGACCTAATTATGAAACGTCATTTTTTCGATCTCATATTTCAAATTCAGAATTAGCAATATCATCTTGCTACTAACTTTTCTCATATTTTTAACAGTTATCTTTTTGTATGGTTACAAAGTTCTAAATAAATGGTTTGTAACCTAGATAGTGTCTCGGATAAACATATACGATTTTTGTTTTTATGTTGTCTTGTTTTGTTTCATGTTTCATTTCTTAGTCTAATCTTCTTCTTCATTAATATATTACATTAATGGGTATACCTTGAAAAATTATTAAAAGAAAAAAAAACAATAAAAATTAAACATTTATGTATCAATAAATAAATTTAATATTATTATTTTCTTATTTAGCGTAAAATTTTATATCCATATTTTAACAACTAAAATGAAACCCATATTGAATGTTCACTATACTAATATTGTCGTGAAACTGTGACTGCATTCTAACCTCTCATTCTGTCGCAAGCACGATTTATAAGAAAGAGGGAGATATTACAACGTATCAATCAGCGCTAAGTCACTTTATTATCAGTTCATAAAATACAACCTTCTCTCACATTCGTTAACCCGGTTTTACGTTGCGTCATTGTCAAACCTTACCTCTCAACTCTTATCAATATTACACCCAGTCAATTAGGCCTTGGTAAAAAAATCCCTTCGTTTTCTGAGGGTTAAAATAATGCAGCTTGTAAATGGTAATACTTTTCACTTCGTGGGGTTGTTTTATATGTTCGCTTTTTCAATTATTAAATCTAGATCAAGCTCAGTGTTCTGCTTTGAGAGTAGGTTGACAACCAGTTCGGTTTTATTTGAAACAATTACAATCATAAATCGTATTAAATAATACATTTTATCATCATATATTTCTTATTATATAAAATATGTTGTTTTCAGTGACATAATATCGAATTCCAGTAATTTTTTTGTTTGTTTTTATTATGGAAATTCGCCTTCTAACTTAAATATATATATTTTTTAACAATTTTATCTTGATGTTGAAATGATCAAAATCTGACGGGTTACGCGTGATGTCATACTTACCTCGGTTTTGTCACATTTTTGTCACGGTTTTGTACTTGCCATACAATGTTCCCGCATTCTTAATGCACACGGTTAGCTGTGCTGTCAGAACCCGCCGACCAATCACAGAGCATTTGGGCGTTTCAATCGATTTTACATTAAAAAAAAATTTTTTAGCAACAATATTTTTCACTCAACTTCCATAATATATTTTCTTATCAATAATTGTAAAAATTTCTTTGTAGGACCATTTTTAATTGAATAATAATGAAACACTGTTTTTAATGACATAATCGACATGTTTCAGAACCAATGGTTCCTTGGTCATAATACAATGTACTATACTAAAAATTAAAATTAAACACTTATTTGTAATATTTGTATATACACAGATATACAAATAAGTTTTGGAAAAGGTTTAGAGGGAGGGGTAACGAATTAGTAACTAGGTATTAATGAGAAAACTAATTTAGGAGTTAGAGCATTAGATAGGTTGAATCAAATTATCATGATATTAAATAGTCATTAAATACGAAAATTCTTATCATAAATTTCAGTCTTTGATATACACACATTTCAGCGTCATCAATTAATCCGTGGATCGTAAAAAAATGACGACAAAGAAATTCTTAAGCCTCCGATATCCAATCGATTAATAATCGAACGATATGTTTACAGTGAGTTATGTGACTTACTCGAAATACGAAACCTCTCTTAAAAATAATGATTGGTCACCCCAGTATTACGCAGGTAATGCTTGGTATATTGTTCGCTTTCGATCAATTATTGACACCAATTTCAGTATTTTTTTCTGTACGGTGAATGTATATTAGATTAAAGCATTCACAATAATACCACATGAACTGCATTTATAATATTCAAAATCTATAATGGTAGGTATGCACATAATAATAATAATATTTGGCTAATTTATATAGCGCCGTTTTTGTGAAAAATCACCTCAAGGGCGCTGTACAAATATGTTTCTTAAATAGTTATTATGCTGTCCATCTTTCTCTAATAACAATAACAAAGAATAAAGAAGAAAACTTGAAGTGCCTTCCATACAAAGTTGAATGGGAACAAATGTTTCATTTAGCACGCGCTCTGTCTCACTTACTTAACTACTTGCCTGATAAGAGATGATGAACATTGTATTGGAAATTCAAGGCCTGGTTGGCCAAATATTTGGATCACGAAACACGCCCACAAATAAAAATAACAGTAAAAATGACAGTAACGGTAACTAAATTAAACAATAACAATAACAAGACGGCCTCCGTGGGCGAAGGTTAAGCTAGCAATCCGAAGGTCCCGGCGTGCGCAAGTAAATTTTATTTGATTAATTGCGGCACTTTCCAAAGTGGAACATACTCTCAGTATTACCCTAGTGTAAGACCACCATTCAAATTTGGAACGTTATTTGAAATGGCTTTAGCCTTGTTTGGTGACCAGATCTGAATATCCTCTCCTACTTTCCTCTTTCCCATCTCCTTCCTCACAACATATTTCAACATGCCATAGTCTCACCGGCTCCAGATGTTTGGGAGCAGTTAAGACTCTTGCACGGTGTTCACATAAAAAAAACAAGAACAATAGCAATAATAAGATAAGAGATTGTTTCTCAGTGACATTTTGCAAATCCATCGCAGTGGGAATAAGGCATCCCAAATTGTGACTATGACATTAGGTTTAGTTAAATAACGAGGCTGAAGGGAGTAGGAAGGGGAAAGTGATAGGAGAGATTATGGTTGAGAATTAGCTGGCTGTTCAGATCTGGTCGACAAAAGCCACCTCAGGCAACATTTTGATTTTGAATGATGGCTTTTCACTTGGGCATGCCAAGAGTATCTAAAATTCAGAAATTTTTACCTGCATTAAAACTTGCATCAGAAGATTTAGAACGCAGCGTTCTTTCAGAGACTGGTTCACGCCTTCTCAATTGGATTATGCCAGTGATAAGAATCTCGTTACGTCAGAGTCAATAGTAGTTATGTTCTCAAATGTCGTATCTGCATTGCTCTGGCCTAGCATTATTGGTTGACAGATAGAAGTTTGATCATCTGATAATATGATAATTGTTAGTTTTCTGGTTGCGCTGATTTGTAGAATAGATTTTATTAGTTTGTGTTTTGACTTCAGGTCTGAAATTGAACAATTCATTTTTTTTTGTTGATATTATTTTCCACGAGTCCAATCTGCGTTCATGGTGCCGGCCGCGGTGGTGATCTACTCATACTTGCGTGCAAGTCATTCACACCAGTTACTCGACCTACGCGTTTAGTTTCTGCGTCCGCCAAAGCGTACGACTGCTATTTAATTTTTTGATCAAGGGATAAAAAATATTCTGATAAATGATATTGATTATTTATTGTTTCAGGAAAAAGACAAGGATTTGGGCACATATTATTAAAGTACAAAAAGAGTTAGAAGGCAAATTCGATTATTTTTAATTGCACTATTCCTGAATAAAGTAGTTAAAAATAACATTCAATGCCCAGAGTTGCTAAACAAGATTCCATTCAATGTACCTGCGCGTTCAACACGCTCTTGTGTCCTGTTCAGGGTTGATCAAAGCAAAACGAACTCTAAGCAGAATTCTTGCCTGAACAGACTATGCAATAATTACAATAGCGTATTATCTAAGGTTGATATTTTCAGTTGCGAACTTACCAAATACAAGAGGTCCATAAAATAATATTTCTCTGATAGTTTTTGAATAATGTTTATGTCTCTATTGTTTATATCTCTAGTATGATTTGATTTATATCTACAACCTCTCTCCATGGCTATCAATGTATTGTTTTGTAAATTTTTCGTTTTATACACGGTGTCCGGAAACTCGTAGTACAAGCGGGAAACTGGAGAATCTACACCACATGGGGAACCCAAAAAAACATAAAGTTTTTTGATTTGAGCATTTTCAAAAAAAAAAAAACCAAAAAAAAATATTTTTCGGCTATTTTAGGGTTAAAGTTTTTTCTGGTGTTTAGGGTTGAATAACAGATGTTTTAACCCTGCAGAGCAGAAATATTTTATGATTACACCGGGTTAAATGAAGGGTGATTTCAAAATAAGGCTTCAAATCCGAGTTTCTTCATTTGTTTTACTTTCAAATAGTTTTAATTAGTTGGGTACTTTGATCTTCAGTAATAATTTATAAGAATTTGATTAAAAAAAAAAAAAAAAATCAACTTCAAACTCGATTTACTCGATAACGAAAGCTCAAATAAAAAAAAAATATACTACAAAATCGACTCCAAATGTGATGTAGATTCACCAGTTTCCCGCTTGTACTACGAGTTTCCGGACACCCTGTATAATCTTTTGTTTTGTATAATTTTTTTAATTCATATTCCTTTCTCAAATTTAAATTATGCTGTCTCAGTTAAAGTCACAAGGAGGAAATCCATAATTGGTTTTATTTTACTAAATAAAATTTATGTACAAACTGATTAAATGTAAACTGTCGATTTCCCAAAAATGAATAAATGAATAAGGGTTGATATATCGTGTAATATATTATATTTTTGCACTTCATCAATAAATATTTCTGTCTCTGACTTCGTAGATACCCACAAAACACTGGAAATTGTTTGCGTTCAGCGTTCAAATCGTGTCAACATCAACTGGACGCGTTTGGTTTGAACACGTCAATTAGCCATAAATCTTATAAAATCCTTGATTTAAAAATACTGGAATTAAAAAAAAAATTGTCATTTTCTGGCAGCCCTATTTCTGCATGCATTCGCCAAGAAGATGTTGAAAGCATTTACTTTTTATGTCCTATATCCTTTATTTTCATTACAATCAGCTTCCTTCAGATTAATTAGCGATTGCTATCGTATTCGCTTTGTGCTAAAGTGCTTTGCAAAGATCGAGCCTCCTGACTGTGTGCTGTCTTTTGTAATTTAATATATAACAGTTTCCTGTGGCATCGTGATGCTGTACATTATACAACTCTATCATACTTTAACATCCTCAACTATCTAAATGTACCATTTTTCGTTGTTGTACAGCTACCGTCATAAATTTGTTTGTTACGTTTCGGTTCCGGTTCAAGATGGTCGCCGTGTTGGATATTACCTTTTCATACCGTCAGAGCTCGCACGTTCGTGATTCCTGTCAAATAGACGAGATAGATCCCGCAATGTTTGGGCCAGAGTATTGGCACTCAAATGAATCTACTTTGCCGCGATACAAAGGGCTATCCCATAAAAATCGTGCTTTCAATATATTTTAATATATAGCAAAAAAAAATCGTTACTTATTCAAATAATTGGTTATCGCTCCGTTCCTTCTCACCATTTAAAATTCAAGTGCTTGACTCCCCAGATTGCACTTTCTACTTAGAAGTGGAAACTTTACGTCATATATTTGTTGGTCTTCTATCTCTAAACAAATATTCTCTTTTCTATCAAATATTTTCTAAAATTGCTTCTCCTCCGCTCAACATTTCATTTCTTCTATGTGCATCAGTCTAAACTCGACTTCACACGGAGAATAATAAGTATTGCTGATTTATTGAAATCCTGTTAAAAAGGCCAAGCAGGCCATTCCCTAATAAACTATTAGTATTTTCACAATATATCGGAACACGTGTTCATGCAGCTGTGTTTATCCTGTTATTACATAATGACTAATTGCGAAAAAATTATAATTTTTATTAACACGTTTTCCGACATCGCCATAAAACATTCGTGTTTCACTGATATTTTACTAGGGGATCTGTCAAATCATTCGTCCAAGGACTGCAGTCCCGTTGTTAACAGGAATACGAATAATTTGAAGAAATTTTAAATAAATTAGCAATATAATATATAGCAGTAAGTTTTCTGCGTGCAATCTTTCATTTAATTATGAAATTTCCCATTTAAATAAAATTAATTGCATACATTCGCCTTCCATATTTTTTCTACTATAATTTTTCTTCTATAATGCTATGTTTTTCTTCTATATTGTTATATTTTTCTTCTGTAATGTAATGTTTTTCTTCTAATTTTTGCTTTATAATTTTCCTCTTGTTATATTTTGGCACGCTTACAAAACCTTACAAAAAATGAACATACTTAGAAAAAAACTTGACCAAATTTAAAATTCACACAAATAACCACGTACAGTGTGACCTTAGAACGGGGTACCCCAGTAAGATTACATTATTTTCAACAGTTGTAAAAAAATATAGAATAAATAAAAAATTAAATTGTTAAGAGTGAATGAAAGCCAGAAACATTGAATAAATTTAAAAATCACCTTAAATTAAGTTAAAATTCGATAGCATTGACATATTTGGAGACCTTGAAATTCATTCCAAGTCACTAAGAAACTGTAGCCATGTAAGCATTTCTGGTTATTAACAGCAGACGTAAATTAACGTAGATAGATTTAAGCACCATTATAAATTGAATTTACAATGCCCCCTAAATCCCATTATACACGGACTACCTATATGCTAACTAGTATCCTAGACGCCCACGAAGAAGCCCACAGATGACAGAACCCAATCGGAGACATTCCTACGTGGCCTTATAATAAGCCACACTTAGAATAATGAATAATCAGGCCACACGAAGTAATATGGAGCATTTTTTTAGTGGAGCAGATTGTCGTACTGCTGCAGAAATCTCTTGAAATTTTACCTCTGGCATCAGAATTTTATATAAAGTGGAATTTCTAGGTCAAAAATTTGAGTAACTGTTTTATGCTCGCTAAGTCATTTCTATCTAGAAATATGGAGCTATGAAATGTCTGTTAGGGCCGGCAGTTCAGTTTACTCAAGAATTTTATAAGTCTGCTTATCATGCCAGTGTTACTACCAGGTAACAACTTGCCGATCAAAATAAGCGAGCTTTAAAAGCAACTGAAATACTGGACCCTTAGAATATCAATAAAACTCAATTGTATTTGTTCTGTACGTCTCTTAGAATAAGAAGGTTCCAAAGGTAGCAAAGTAAACGTAGTTTAAGTAACAAATGTACATTGAAAAATAAAACTCCAAAAAAATAAGAAGGTTCCATTTGACAGCAATGTTATTTAATAATAAACTCAGAAAGGAAAGAGTGAATTATCGCTTAGGTTTTCTATGTCAGGTGGAAACTTGTTTTTCTAAGAGGTCGAGTTGTTAATATTGTTGAAAGAAACGAATATGACATTAAAAAACAATCCATGGAATGACGAAAAAAATTATGCCATGAAATTGATAACTGTGGTCAATTTGCAGTAAATGCTAAAATTGTACTTTTGTGATAAATTTGTCATTTCCATAAACTTTTTTTATGATTCTTTTCTTTTTTTTATTTTTTAACTTATAACATTTTTACATTGTACATCAAATTAGGTAATAATAGGTAATAGTGAAAATCATATGTTATTGAATTTCTACTCCAATGAAGAGTGCTAGCTCTTGAGCTTGGCGTAGGAGTTATTTCACAATTATTTCATGTTTATATCAGTAATTAACATAAATACAGTACAATAAATATAAACTTAAAAGAGGATTGTGACGTTAATTTTGGTTGTAACATGAATTGAAGTTATAACATTTGAAAGGTGATATTAATTTTTTTTAAAGATAAATTTGACCTTTTTTTTTAAATAAAATAAAATCTGGTATTTTTTTCACTTCTTCGGGAAGACTATTAAAATATATTCTCTTTTCTTTTTCGTTTATATTCGTTAAAGGAGTCTGCCCACATAACCGGAGCATACTATGCCCGTGCTATGACCGATCCGCGAATAATGGGAAACGTAGGAAGCAACCGCATATGGCGCGATAAGACGCTTGCGGTTGCTTCGTTCCTCTCGGTCATAGCATGGTCATGGTATGCTCCGGTTATGTGGGCAGACTCCTTAACTCTATAATAAACCAGTGAGAAGTCTACAACTTACTACTAAAATTGGAAAATGTTATTTTGATCTTTGACCACATAAAATAACTACAATATATAATCTCACGAAGTCAGGCAGTAGAAGTAGATATAAATAATACTTATAATATGTCGTGCACTTTATATTGTGTATACATTTACGTACTTATAACCGCAGCTGTGACAAGCCACTTGTAAAAATGAAGCCTTCGAAAACCCGTTTTCCTGCGCTTGACGATTGCTCTGTATTCTGCTCCAGACTTTCAAGTGCAAAACTCACTCTACATTCTAGACTTTCAATTCTATTCTAGACTGAGTTATGTAGCTGTATTAGAAATAAGAGATAAATAATAATAAAACCTTATTTTAGTTTAACTATCGCCTTAGCTTCACAAAGCTAGAAAAAATATTTAATGATTGAAGACAATATTAGCGGCTTTCAAACGATAATTTAAAATAGAAAATCAGAAAAAGATACGGTCGCATTTAGGAATTAAACCCAGGACCTTAGCCATGTCGGGGCTCTGCTAATCCGACGGAATTAAACCCAGGACCTTAACCTTGTCGGGACTCTATTGATCCTACGGAATTAAACCCAGGACCTTAACCTTGTCAGGACTCTATTGATCCGACGGAATTAAACCCAGGACCTTAGCCTTGTCGGGACTCTATTGATCCGACGGAATTAAACCCAGGAACTTAGCCTAGTCGGGTCTCTATTGATCCGACGGAATTAAACCCAGGACCTTAGCCATGTCGGGGCTCTGCTGATCCGACGGAATTAAACCCAGGAATTCAGCCTTGTCGGGGGTCTGCTGATCCGATGGAATTAAACCCAGGACCTTAACCTTGTCGGGGCTCTGCTGAGCCGACGGAATTAAAACCAGGACCTTAGCCTTGTCGGGACTCTATTGATCCGACGGAATTAAACCCAGGACCTTAGCCTTGTCGGAACTCTATTGATCCGACGGAATACCCAGGACCTTAGCCTTGTCAGGGCTATGCTGATGCGACGTTCCTAGATGCTAATTCCTGTATATGACCGTACCCTTTGTCTGATTTTTCTGTTTCAAATTTTCATTTGAGAACGCTGATAATGTTCATTGATTATATATAACAGTTTGAAGTTTTAATCATTAAGTTATTTCAAAACTAAAAAAATCTAGAAAAATCGTTAAATATTCTGTGATATAATATTTAGACATCGAGTTGCAATCGGAGACTCCTAAATTGATTCCTAGATTGGTGGCTTTAACGGACTTGATATCCTTATATACATTAACTCTACGCAGGAAGCTACAAGGAAAAAAAATCCTTCAGGGCCTATGTCATCTTTGAGAATGCTGTGTGGAGGGTCTTTTTAAGGAAAGGAAAGAGAGGAAAATCTGGGAAGAAAAAGTTATGAGGGGTGGGCACACTTGCTAAATAACCAATCGTAGCGAACCACTTGAGGTGACCTAAATGGTTCCCGGGGAGGCGGTACCCTTTATAGGCATTAGAAATGCAAAAATATTCATTAATAATGTCTAACTATATGTCACTGTTATTTTTAATCTTATCAGGTATTCGATAAAAACAGTAAAAAATTCTTTTGATTTGCTGTAAATGTTAATATTGTGCAATTGCATATAATCCAGTGTTTACTTAATATTATTACCACTATTATCCAAATGGTGCTTAACAAACCATGTAAGTATTTAAAACGATTGTATAAATGACTTAATAAATACTTTATAGCCATCATACTTTAATTAAACAAGGCTTTATGATAAACTTAGGTGATTTGGGATTACCATGATATTTCGTATCTAGCCCAGACTGAGTGATAATGGTGGATAATAGCGAATATTCGTCTCGACGTGGCCTAGCGACAGTTTGAAAATGGCCTTGAATGCCGAAACAGCTGTCACAATAATACACAATTTAAATACTTGCATGAAATTATTAAATTTGATTTACAATCAATTTTAAAATGGTGAAAGTTTTAGCATGCGGAAGATTGCTCAAAATTGAACCCGGGATTTCTGGTTGGGAACCCGACACTTAGGACCACCACGCTATTAGCCGGTCGTGGTGGTATGTGGTATGTGGTATGATATTCCAAGCTCCAAATTGAACCCGGGTTTCCTGGTTGGGAACCTGATACTTAGGACCACCGCGTTATTGTGTGATATTCCAAGGTTTAAGCCTTTATAGGTACTAAGAAATCTAAAGCCTCCGAATATGTAAAGTTGGCTAAATTGGTTCTAAGGTATTATTTGACGTAGTGGGTGCGTGTCCCTTGTATGTCCATAGTTTCTAAGACCAAATAAAGCGTTAAGTTCAGATTTCTTTTACCTGTGTAGCAATGTTTCAAAATGCATTATGAAATTCAGTTACTGTAGTTAAATGCAATAATTGAGAAATCGCCTTGCTGAAAGGTAGACGAATCAATGAATTATTTACACGTGTGACTGACTAATGGTTAACTGGTTAACCACAGTCAAAATATGTTGCCCATTGTTGTCGTCATAAGTTATCTACTTCTGTTTAGTATTACACTAGTAAGGCATTATGTTATAAGGTATTTGAAATTGCAAAGCCGGAGACATAATAGGCTATACAAAGAGGCCCAAATGAATACGGTGGCTTGCGTTGGTAAATATTGAAAGAAAATTCGTGTTGATTGAAAGCGACTGGCTTATGGTCCAGAGGTCGGGAATTTATCATTTTGATTGACTACACACGAACAAGATAATACACGGAGAAAACTTACTCATGAACTTACTCTGAAGGCTTTTAACGAATGAATTGACAAGGTTCCTAAGTATCAGTTAAAAGCGAATGTTTTATATTGACGGCGGAACACGTGTTCATACATATATTGATATTGTAATATTGTCGCATTCCGTCATGATATTTATTAGGAAAAGAACACTTGTTCCCGATGTATTATGAATGACTAATATTTTATCAGGAAATTGGCACACATTTTGTTAACAGGTTCATTTTTCTCCGTGTGTGTAATCCCACAGCAGTCTGCTTCTGAGCTTTCGAGTTATCCAACTATTTATCTATTGTGATGATGTTCATGTTTCTAAAATACCACCGCAAACGTCGCAGTGATACTCTGTAACTTTGCGGTCAATAAGTTTGCTTGGTAAAAGCTTAGTACCGTCTCAACACTGTTCAAAGTAATTGTCCTTTATTGATTGCCATTACGGTATCAGCTCCTTTTTCCAAGGTCGAACGTATGACTTTCCTCATCAAGTATTTCAATGTCCAGATCATTTGTTGCTAAGAGAATGGCATTATCTGCTAATCTGCGATTTTTAATCGTACTTCCACAAACAGATAAATCTTCTTCATCTTTCTTGGACTGTTCGCCGAATAGAGTCGGTAAAAGAATGCATCCTTGGTGAATTCCTTTCTGGACAAAATTATTTATTTATTTTTATATTTTTAGTAATTAATTAAAACTTATTTAATATATTTTTATTTGCTTGGTGTAGCTTCCACACTATATCATGAATATACCAGTTGGTGAACACGCAGTATAATACTTCGTCCCTTTGTATAGTAAACCGATTTGAGTATTCACTGTATATTTTTTTGTTAGCCTGATTTCACTGCTCGTCCTTATGATATGTCTGTGAATGTACATAATTTTGTTTGATAAGTGTTTTGGTAACAGATTGTTTATTATTTTATGCATAAATATCATCGGGTTAAAAGTCAGCATATTTTTCACTGTTAGCCAATTTAGTTCTTTTAATATTTTATTACTCTCACCCCCATCCCTCTTAATAATAAATTTTAGTAAACTATTATTTTTTTCCAAATCCAATTCCTTTGAAACAATATTATATTACCGATGAAATTATCCGAATCGCTGGATTTTAAAACGAAGAGAACAACCATTTAGATTGAAACACGATACATCTACTTTGCGGTCGAAGCCGGACACCCAAATTATCGGTTCAAGCCTTAACCGCTTGCCGCTTGCCGCCGACAGTAGTTGCCCGCTTATGGGTGCATTCAATTGCATAACATAGCGAAGAAGAGCAAGAGACGGACCACTAATTTTCAGTAATTCATTGACCTCTGCCGCGAGCTGGGAGACAGCGTTGCCATGTTCAGGGAGAAACAGAGAGTGGAAGATACACTCAGATTGTCATGGTGAAAGAAAAGTACTCAGAATCGAAACGTTACTTGAATGGCTTTAATCGTGCTTGGTGATTGAATTTCGAATTAGGTAGGTACTTTTTCATCTCCATCTTCCCCCCATCTCTTTTCATCACCTTCATCCCCATAACTTACCCCAATTGAGTATGCTATAGTCTCACATGCTCCATTCGGTTTAATGCATAATGGGAATTTTGTGGGGTATTCGCATAAACAAATATAAAAAGACGCACAGAAAGGGGGTTTAGAACAAGTATAGAGAGGAGAAATCAGAAGTGGCGAAATTTTTTTTTGATATTTTAATAAAATTCTGAGCAACGGTTATAAAATGTTTAGAAATGCGAAAAGATAAACAGATTTTAGTAAACTTTGAGTATCGATTTTTTACCCCTCCCTTACCAGTACGAAAATATTAGCGTTTTCAGCAAAATATCGCGCGACTTCCTAAAATCTATAGAAAATTTCGATTATTTGTAAATTGACAGGGAATATTGATGACTCGGTAGTTTCTATTTTTTGATCTGGCAATGTTTTTTTTATTTTATTTTATTAGAAAAAATATATTATTGTATTTAGTGCGTGTCCTTCTGAAAAATGAATGTTGTGTGTAGTTTGTTTTCGAGTGTTGGATGTGTAATAGTTGGAACGTTGCTTGGGATATGCTCCAAAGTGACTCGAGATAATTGTAGTATACCTAATATATTATTATTTCAATTAATATCTTATCTATGACTGGCTGTTTTTATTAATTAGATGCTGCTGTTAGATTAGCTTACTCCGATTGCGGTCTGTATGAAATATTAGATTATAAAGGAAATCTCATGCTGACAAGAAGAAACAAAATATGGTCCAATCGAGGTGTGTTATGAGGCTGAAAGGAAAAGGGAAGAAGATGTGCAACAATAAGATTGCGAAACACTTAGCGATTAAATTCTGTTTACTAAACACGACAAAAGCAATGTCTGGCAATTTCGATTCTCAATGGACGATACTTAGGTGAGATTGTTTCACAGAATTTCATGTAACATTGTCATCAAATTTGTCACGTTTAACGGGGACCTTTCAACTGTAAAAAAAAACAAAATGGCGCTGAATGGCCATTAGATGACTTTGTTACACGTCAATTTTTGCAAAATTTCAACAATAACTTTGAATGTACATTTGAAACTTTGCAGCGAAGACGAGCAGTAGCTGACTCAATATTTATACGCAGAATTTTAAACAATGACATTGACTGTACTGAACTTCTGTCCCTTATTAACTTTAACATACCTTTGAGACGTACACGACATACAGTGCTATTCAACACGCTTAATTATAAAACAAATGCAGCATCTAGTTCGCAAATTAACCGAGCTCTTCATACTCTAAATAATATGTGCCTTAACTCTAACATTGACATTTTTTCGGATTCACTGCCCAAATTCAAACGTGGCATAATGTCAATAATTTAAACTATTCAATGCGCATACATACAGATACACACATATACACTCACACACACATTACATACGTCACACACACACACACCTATAAACTACACACGTCACCTGGTAATTAAGGAATAAATTTTCCACTTAGCAGACATTACAAGGAAACATATCATAGGTACCCAACATGAAATATTTTATTCCTGTATATTGTTTCATCTCTGTAAATTTTTTAATTAAATTAGATTTGCCTTGTATGAAGTAATTGCCTTGTGTAAATATATCATGACGATATAAAGAATTTTTGTTGTAAGACAAAAATATTCCGATTATCAAAAACACATATTTTGACATCATGATAATATATTTATAATTTACTAAAAGTTTATCAGGAAACCTATTGATTGATTCATTCGTAAGAACTGCAATCCCGTTTTTAACGAGCATTACCAAGAATTTTAAGTGATTCTTAATAAATTAACAGACGTGATTCTGCCTTAGAATTTATGTAGGCTCTGTAATAATTGATCCGCGATACAATAAATGATAAGCACATACACGACGCGACGTAACGTAGCTTATTAGAATTTTACTGATTACGTTTCTGGTTTATTATTAAACGCGAGTGTTAGAGATAATGGCTCTAGATTGATATGTGTTTATTAGAGTCGGCTTAATTTGTCAAGTGCGTAACTGCGAATATTTCATTTATATTTTCGTTTTAAATTTTCATTAATGATTTCGTTTTCGTTATGGATCCATCATAAATCCAATCATAAATACAAACATATACAAGTTTTGTAGGGTACTTGGGTATCCTACTGCAGTAGGTGGTATAAAATTCATGTTACATACAGAAAAAATAAATAAATAAACAGAATACCATAAAAACACCTTAGTGAAAATAACTGAGATATCTTATAATTAAAAGTTTTTACATATGGGTACCGTCGCCCCGTAGTGAAAAACTACGTGACACAAATTTATAAATTATTCCAGGAGCGCAGAAGTAAGTAGGTTGAAGCGATGATTTTTTTTTGTAAAATATACATATTTTTGATTTTTGCGTTTTTATAATAATCATTAAATTTGGCAGGCGGGCATGGGTACCGTCGCCTCGGGAGCCATACATATATAAAGTGTGATCCCTTTATTTTTTAACGAGTACTTATATCTTAGGTATATCTTAATGAAAATAACTGAGATATCTTACACACAGCAAGGGGAGAGGGTATGTAATTAACAAATTTATTTAATTTTAACTAAATACATATTTCTCCAATATGTATTTGGTAAAATGAACCATTTAGGGTATTTAGGTATCTACCGCAGTAGGTGGTATTGTTGTTCTTGTTTCAACAATTTGTAGGGTACTTAGGTATTTACCGCAGTAGGTGGTATTGTTGTTCTTTTTTCAACAAATTGTAGGGTACTTAGGTATCTACCGCAGTAGGTGGTATAGTTGTTCTTTTTTCGACATTTTGTTTGGTACTTAGGTAGCTACCGCAGTAGGTGGTATTATTGTTCTTTTTTCAATATTTCTTGCAATATATTTTTAATTTCATTTCATTACATCCTTCAAGGTTGTTCTCGGCTATCATTTTAATGGATGGGGAAATGGAAGGCGAATCTTTATTTTAATATTACTTAATCACTTGGGCAATTTTAAGAGATATTCTTTACAGACAACAAACACACGTAGAGTCTATTTGGAAGATATATCTCCCAGCTAGACGCAGTCTCATAAAAGTTATGCCAACTCATTTGCACGATATAATATTTTAATAATGTTAAAAAGAGATAATGCCGCCCTTTTAGTTTACTTACAAAAAAATACATAGACGCTCCCGAAATGTTGAAATAATTCCATGAAACAATATTTAGCTTTTGTCATGGTTTGCAATTTTTTCTTAAATATTTTTATATAAAACGGAAAAAGTGAAGTCACAGTAATTTTAACACTTTTGTCTAATTCAGATTATTTGTTTCTTGTAAAGTGATGATTACAGTTTACACCATAAAAACCATCAGAAAGCAACTTTTATTTCTACATGTCAAACCCATCGCTGTCTTTTCGCCGTCCTATCATCTAGCAATAGTTCCAAATGTCCAACCAATCGTTTTCTTTGATATTTTACTAAAATGTATTTTTTTCATTTTGTTTCAGGTAAGTTCCTGAAATTCTTTCATACATATTACGCGTTGCAGCAAATTTGTAAGTAAAATAATCTTCTATTAGTTCTCGGTAAAGTTTCGAATAAATAAGTAATTTCGTTCCTAAGCATTTATGCCTTTGAAGCACTCTACCATTTAAAACAACCAATAAAGTAAAACTTAATATGCTTCAACCATAAAATTATATCATTCTTATTAAAAAATTACGATTTTATTCGTTTAGGCAATCCAATAATTAAAAATGTCATAAAAATTGTTACTTAGTGTTAACTTTTAACTCTTTAAGATATTTAAAAATTAATAAACCCTTTTTATTTATCCATTTATTTATTTTCAATAAATTGGCAATAATGTTGAGTGTGATTGGAAATTCTCCAGGAAAAGTAAATTTACATTTTCTTTGTAGATTTCAGTAGTAAAATTATGATTAATGACGTCGGAAAGACGCCGTTACTACGAAGATATATATCAACTCTGATGGGAATTCCCAATAAATAATTAATTATCAGAAAATACCAAGTATTAATGTAACAAGTAAAAGATAATTTTTTATTTGTTTAAATCGGTTATTATTGTGATCCATTTGTAGTATAATCTTCTCACGATGACAATCTTAAAATCAGAGAAGGTAAGTATACAAATAGTTCTCAAGGCCCCGTAGTAAGCGTTCAAAGATGGTTTGAAAGGGAGATATGTAAATACGAATGTTAGAGGGAGCGCGCTAATATTAAAAAACGTAATTAAGCGAAACTGGTGAAAATATTTAATAAAACACGACTTGTTTGAAATAGAGCAAAAATCTCTCGACAAATAATTTAGTTGCATTTAAACATACACTGTGAATTTTGTCGTCATGCCTGTATTAAATAACAGAATAAAACGTATTTTTAATAATTTTTTGAGCTTATTTATCGATTTTTTTTCTATCGAGGGAATTTCATATAATTAACGTATAGGCATAACAAATGTAAATTATCTTCAAAAATAACATTTCATTGGAACTTGTTTTAAATCGGTAGAAATTGGGTGGAAAAAATATAATAAGCAGTAATTGTTGATTGAGGTACTAGTACATATTGAATTATTTGGCGGGTTGGAAATAAGCCGACATAGCTCAGTGGTTTCAGAGCACCTGACCGAACATCAGAAGGCACGGGTTCAATTCCCGTCGACGACATTTATTTTTACTCGGGAGATATTTTCAATTTGTATTGATATTTCAGGCGACTAATTATTGTTTATAATTATTTGTTAGTTAAATATAATACCTCCGACTTTCCCCCGGCATCTCCCGAGCGCATGATGGTTAATACACGGTGTCCGGGAACTCGTAGTACAAGCGGGAAACTGGAGAATCTACACCACATGGGGAACCCAAAAAAACATAAAGTTTTTTGATTTGAGCATTTTCAAAAAAAAAAAAAAACCAAAAAAAAATATTTTTCGGCTATTTTAGGGTTAAAGTTTTTTCTGGTGTTAAGGGTTGAATAACAGATGTTTTAACCCTGCAGAGCAGAAATATTTTATGATTACACCGGGTTAAATGAAGGGTGATTTCAAAATAATGCTTCAAATCCGAGTTTCTTCATTTGTTTTACTTTCAAATAGTTTTAATTAGTTGGGTACTTTGATCTTCAGTAATAATTTATAAGAATTTGATTAAAAAAAAAAAAAAAAAAATCAACTTCAAACTCGATTTACTCGATAACGAAAGCTCAAATAAAAAAAATATATACTACAAAATCGACTCCAAATGTGATGTAGATTCACCAGTTTCCCGCTTGTACTACGAGTTTCCGGACACCCTGTATAACAACGTAAGTAACCTCCCGGTTTAACCCGTGGATACATGCGCACCCACGGTCATACCTGCGTTGATTTATGCGCATACCTGTTGCATAATGACCGGCATTGACTTCCCGTGCACAGAGTTTTCTCTACAACAGCGGTTGTTCACCTTTCCCTTACCAAGAATGAAGAATCATCTCTAAAAATGTTTTATTTATTTGGACTCAAGTTTACATAATTTTTATTTATTGTGAAAAACAGTGATTCCAGTGACATTTACTATGAATATTATACAAATGTGTAGATTAACGTCATTAATCAGTAAACGATACGTACGTTATAATATACGCGTTCGTAGATGGCGTAAATTTAATTATTGTACGAAAATAAACTTTTTACAAGTTATGCTTTGAAATGTAATGATGAATTATTTGTTTGCGCCCGTACATATGCTATATGAATAATAATAAATTGTTTTGTCCGTATAAAAACTCATTTCTTTCAAGAAAGGCATACAATACAATATTGGATTGAATCACCGATGCAATATTGTGTTTGCATGCCTTTCTTGAAAGAATTGAGTTATTACACAGAAAAAACTAATTATTCATATTCATATTGCGTATGTATGAGCGCAAACAAATAATTTGCCCTACGTCGTGTAATATTTTTAATCGAGCCGCTATCAATAACACACCTTATGTAGATGGCGATAAGGCTTAAATTCCCGCTTACCACCATCCAGCTGTTTTGATTTATGGCATGACAAAAACATGGCCAAAAAGTGCCTTTTGTTTTATTTTGTGGATGTTCAGGCACAAATATATAAATGTTTTTCGATCATTTTATAAATAACTTAATTTGCCACATTATACAATAAAACCATAACCGAAAATGGGGTCATAAGTAGGAGATATTGAACTTTAAAAACTTTTCATAGGCCTTATACATTATTTTTTTCTGGGCTTATAAAAAGACTTATCTAAAAAATACTCGATTATTCCAAAGGACAGGATGTATTCTACTCGCAGTGTTTAATTAAAGCATCCGAAACATTTCTAGGCGACCAAATTTTCAAACCAAAAACACGTCATTTTGCATTACTACGTAATGCATCGCCTTAAGATATAACTTGCGAAAAGCGTATTTTCATAAAATAATTTATTTACGCCATCTATGAACTCGTAGATTATAACGCACATTACATTTAACCTTAATGATATCAGTTGCGGTGCAGCCTCGTGTAAAAATAATACTTCACTGAGGTTTGTCTGAAAAATGTCTATCTCAGAATAAAGGTGGTTGATCATTGGTAGGTTGGTCCTGTCTCCTGGAAAAATAAATAGCCTGTGCTGCCTAACTCTGGTGAAGTTATCGGGGGATACAAATCGTAATGGATTCTAGAACATCAAGATTGAAAATTGTGTCCATTGAACAGTTTGTGTTAGTACGCAATTGCAAATTTTCTCCCAACGTCTAGAAGTCTAGACAATCTAGTCCTATCATTCCAGCGAGAAAGTTAGAGGGACACTCTCGTATAAACTTTTTTTGCACCCCTTATCATTTCAGTATAGGGCATCTTTGTTTTATGAGGAAGCTACAAGCCAAACATGTTTATATTCTTGGTATACCTTATATTGTAGGTAATAGGCATTACAATCGCTTGACAAACAATATAATTCTAGAAACGTTCGATTTCAAGCACAAAATTGTTTTTTATTTATTTTGTAAATAATTTTATAAGAAAGCAAAAAAGTTAATCTAGTGAAACTGTCAAAGATAATCTTACCTATAATAATTATTGAGTACTTTATTATTTTATTTGTATTTTACTCAAGCGAAACGATAGAAAAACCTTCAATTTATCTAAAGCAAATTTTTTGGTATTCATAATGTACCAATTCGTTATAAAGATTAATCAAATAAAAAAAATGCAGTAATATCATATCACACAATATATTATATGTCACGAAAATGATTGTTTTACACTAAGAATAAATGTTAGTTTTTATTGTGATTTATCTAAATAGTATAAAACAAGTATTCTGACCATAGACATATGAATATTAGTAGACCTGCCCTAAGTGATTAAAAGCGTATTATCCCCACTCCCCATACCGGTTCCATTGGAGCCGGCTGTGCTCGCGTATGGCCTCAAGTGAAATTTGAAAACGTGACGTCATCATTCTTGTGCAAACTATGGTCGAGGCATCATCGGTTCATTTTACGAAATAACACGGCAAAATGTTGACTTGTACTATGAAAACTTGTAAAATAGATGTGAAAAAGAGAATAAACCCAATTGTCGTATTACATTCCATATATAAGCATTATTTTACTTTATTTTAAGCATATTCACATCGTATAATATGAATCAGTTGTTACTATCACATCGAGAAACGTCTGGACGCGAAACACAAAGCTGGTTGGTTGCTGGGAAGTAAATTATGAACATTTATAAAAGTGTCTTAACTAAATACTTAAACGAAATATTCGACTCTGAAAATAAAACCGAATTTTTTTGCCGAATTTGGACTTCGCAAATTTGTTCATAACGTGGCGAGTAATTTGCGCTCCCATGTAAAAATGTCTATTCATTCAAAAGCAGATTTTACTTTTAAGAAGTAAATGGTGATATTATAATGCGAGATGCCTATTTACTGTCAGATTGATTTATTGACGAATCACAGTCAGCTTCACTCCCTTCGTTCTTCAACAGTTGATTTTACCCCTCGCCATTATCTTCTCGTCTATTAATTCCTATGTCTGTGATTCTGACCAATTATAGGGCGTTTACGTGTAATCTCTAAATATAGTCGCTATTCGCATCTGTCCGTTTGTGCGCTTAGTACTTCTAAACCACGAAACGGATTTTGGTAGGATTTTCACTACGATTTAGAGAATTTCTTCCGGAAGGTTTATGTATATAATACATGCATATTATATTTATAGAAAGTAGAGAAAATTCGATGTTTTGTAATCAATGAGATACATCACAATGATGTACTACGGTATTGTATATCTTGAAAAGGCCTCACAAAACTTTACCCCAAACCATTTATAAATCCCCGAGCAACTTCGGGTACACATCAGCTGGTTTATTCATGTAATCACCCAACAATAAATCACTATAATATTTTTGGATATGAAAATCTTTAATCATACAAAACAAACTGATGTTTCTCAATGACCTTTAGCAAAAATGTCACTGTCTGGAGTGAATACAATTTTCATACATTTTTGTTGTCATTGTTACACGCACGAGACGTGCATTCGGTTTTGCATTTTTTAGTTATCAGTTTTTTTGTAAAGATTGAGAACCATTGTTGGTATATAATATATTGCAGTATAGGGTTCAATATCACCTTTAGTACTGCCGTCATTCAATAGGGCTGCCCAATGCAATACAGCTACAATTTTATTAGTAGTCATTTACCTGCATTATATCAGGCGTGCATCTATGTATGTATGGTACTGTTACTTGCTAGAAGGAGTTGAAAAACCAGCCATCAATTTACTTTATAGTCAGACAAATGGCTGTGAGCGAAGATAATATAACTTCAGTTCTTTATGCTTATGAATAGAACCTTATTCTATCTTATAATGAAAAGGCTTTGACGATACTGTATGGTATCCTGAAACTGCATCCAGTACCTACTGCGTAAGTTATCCAGAATTGTAGAAACTCTCAGTACAGCCTTGGTGAAGTAACACCATTCAGAATGGAATATTTGATTGAAATGGTTTTATCCGTGTTTGGTGACCAGATCTGAATAGACAGACAATTCCCCACCTTCCTCTTCCCCTTATCAATACCTATAATCTTACAACACAAAATAATAATTAAGAAAAGGGTTTGTTGAACCGGTGACCGGATAAATCATCACAATGATAATTCATCATATCTTTAAAAAGTTATATAAAGTCATGGGAAGTGATGAAACAAAAACTTTATTAACCGGGTTAAGTAGGTTAGGTTAGGTTAGGTTAGGTTTAAATTTGTTTTTTCATCGTTTCTAATGACTTTAGATCACTTTTTAAAGGTGTGTTGAAATGTCGATGTGTTGATTTTTCATGGAACCGTTGAACTACACGAAAAAAACTTACTGATATAAAATATTGCTAATTTATTAAGAATGTCTTCAAATTATTTGTAATCCGGTTAAAAACGGGATTGCAGGCCCTTAATGAATGAATTGATAGGTTTCCTGATAAACTTTTAGTAAAACATGTTATCACGACGTTGGAACACGTGTTCATAAAAATCCTAATATTTTCACATTTCGGCATTCTATATTATCAAGGCAAATATACACGATAATATGCACAACGTGTTCGTGTATTGTGCACGAAATATGCACAATACACGAACACGTGTTTCAATAAATGAGGAATTTACTAAAAGTTTATCAGGAAATGGCCTGCAATCCCGTTTTTAACCGGATTACTAGTCATTTAAAGAGATTTTTAATAAATTAGAAATTCTCATATTTCACTGTGTTGAAATACGTTTATCAATTACAATTTTTTTCTATTTTATTCGGTTTACCTTTTTGTGTACTTTTTATTTTCTATAAAGACTAGAACAAGTATAACATTCTAACTTTCAGAGAAAGGAGATTATGAAATATTACAATATCAATATAATGCCAAACAAAATGAAGGAAACCAACTTCATACAAAGGCAAGCGAATCGTCTAAATCACAACACGGCATCTTGATAAATCTATAGCCAGATCGATACAGCTTTTATATTATGTCTATAGATTGGTCAAATAGCTGAGGGAAGAGTGTGGTTTCTAATTCGCCTCGGGTTCGATGGCCCTCGTAATTGGTGCAGAATTTTCGGCGAATTTCGTCCGAGTTCTTGAAAATCACTTTATTTCCAACACTGAAGAGATAAATGCATAGAAACATGTTGTGGGCGTGTCCGTGTTGCTGAAGTTATTTTCTTTGAAGTTTTTAAATATTGGAACTGATGATTGTGTCAATTCAGACAAGCAACAAAGTAGGTAAGTACTTAACCTACCTATGAAAAAAAAAACCTGTAATAATTTTTTTTAAATTTGTCGAAAATGTGATATCTTTTTTTAAAGTTTTTGTTTGATGTCTTTTCATGTTGCTTAACTTCTTTCGAAATGTAAATTTCACTCAAATTTAAATAAAATTTAATTAAGTTCTGCAAGTGATCTCAGTATTTATTTTATTACTGTGACAGCTGTTTTCGCGTTCAAGGCCATTTTCAAACTGTTTGAACAGTTTGGACAAATTTTTATAAAAATTAAATGGAGGACCATGAATTAAACACAAAAACAATCAATCACTCTAATTTGTCAACAAAAAATTGTTATTACATATTGTAAATTTTTTTTTTAAATATGTCTTTTTGAAAGTCAATATGATTCTGGGGCTAATATTTACCAAATAATTTCAGTTTCACAAAATTTCACAAAAGACGCACGGCGAAAAATGATTATTGCTCATTTATTAAGAAACCCTCCAAATTATTGGTAATCCGGTTAAAAAACTGGATTGCAGACAGTCTCCTGATTATCTTTTAGTAAATTCCTAATATAATTAAATATGTATTCATGCACCTGTATTAGTCGATAATATATAGTGACGGAATGCGAAAATAGAAGGATTTTTATGAACACGTGTTCCGACCACGTTATAATTCATTCGTATCTTAATAAAAGTTTATCAATTCATTCGTTAAGAGCCTGCAATCACGTTTTAAACCTTAGTACGAATAATTTGAAGAGATTCTTAATAAATTAGCAATACTCATTTTACTCCGTGCGTTTTGCAGAGACCAGGGGTAAGTCAGAATCTCTTTCCAATTCTAACTGTTAACCATAGCTCTCCAATAGTTGTTTCAAATATTGATTATCGTCAAATTTGTGATTAAAGCTACAAATTATAATACTGGAGCACCATCTCACTCCAACTGCATTGTTTTTTGAGCAGACAATTATTTCATTGGGCTCTCCGGGGTCTAATAATCGAAAGGTCTTATGTAATTTGGCGACGTCGGTTTCCTTTCTCATCGGTCAAAGTCTATGAACCACACTTCTAAGGACTGTTTGTTCAGTGACTTCGAACATGTGCAAATGTTCTGATTTTAATGGTTCATGGACGAGGAAGATTCGTTGAAGCTTACTCATATATGAAATTTAATATTCTTTATCCGTTAGTCCATAGTTTGTCCTTATTTGCATACCGCAAAAATCGTAATTGGTTGTGGATATAGGGTTTCTGTAGCATCCACGGCAGACTGCATCCGTGGTTTGTGATGAATTGAGCCAGACTTCGCTACGAATCTGCAAAAATTTTGTACAACCTGATTACAAAACATCGACTTTTCTCTACTTTTTATAAATATAATTTACATGTATTATATATATAAACCTTCCTGGAAAAATTTTCTAAAGGATAGTGAAAACCCTATTAGAATTCGTTGCGTTGTTTAGAAGAACTGAGCGCCCAAACAGACAGACACAGATAGCGACTTTATTTTATACTATTTAGAGAAATTGCTTTATCGATTAGGGTTCATCGCTCCTGAGGGTGATAAGTGACTAAGTACGTTTAAAGCTGAAAAACCGGATAAGTCTATTTAAAGCTTCGCGGAATTGACTAGGTACTGCAAACTGGTCTTGCATCATTAACTTGGATTCGTTATTTGCATCTGGTAAATTCACAACCTCTGTGCTAGAAACTTTGTTATACCTTCAGTAAACCGATACATTGCAAGTAATATTTTATTTATTATAAATTTTAACGATTAAATATGGCGGAATAAATATGGTTATAACTTGTAAAGTAAGTAATTTATTTTCTATGTTATAATCACTTTTAACTGTGCGGTAAACGAGTGTAAATCTAGTTAGTTTTATACATCTGCCTGCAGTTGTTCATTTTGTATTGAAACAAGTTTTATGTAATTTACATATACATCGTAATGGATAGAATTACGTGAGTTTGTCTGATTATTTATAAAAATATATTTTACATTCTTGTCAACAAAACTACAACGGGGATTAAATGGCTTTTAGGGGCGTTGGTCTAAGGCGTGATGAAAAAGGGATTCTTTCAGAAATATATGAAAATAAACTATGAATATTAAATGTACAACATGCTATGAAGATGCTTGAATTGTCGGACAGGAAGATAATCACTGGCTTGGTATTTCTATATAAATGTTGCAAATGATGCATTTGATTTAATAGTCCCGAATTGATAGCATTGATATGCTTTCGGATTCCACTACATAATACTAGAAGTCGGGATTTATTTCATTGCAGAAATTCTTGGACTAACTATTATAAATATATTCCTCATTCCCCTGAATACTAATGGAATAAAAGAAATATGCAGAGTCAGTGGACATGTCAAGTAAATAAATACAAAAGATTGTTACTGAGGCCGTTCAGTTATAACATAATTCAGTATAATTTTTACTATGTTGAAGTCCCTAAAAAGGACATTAATAGTTAAATAAATAAGAATGTTGGTTTTAACATTGCGATTGTAAAGGTAGCCTGTTTTTGTTTTTGTGTGCCTTAATTCTTATAATATAAACTTTTCATATTATTTGATGTATTTATCATGGATGGTCCATTCTTTGATGTATTTATCATGGATGGTCCAATCTTTGAAGTATTTATCATGGATGGTCCATTCTTTGATGTATTTATCATGGATGGTGCATTCTTTGATGTATTTATCATGGATGGTGCATTCTTTGATGTATATATCATGGATGGTCCATTCTCTGATGTATTTATCATGGATGGTCCACATTCAGAAAACGTTTGATGAATTTCATGGCTTTTAAGAAACCTTCAAACATGACCATTGTCAAGTAATTAATTCTGCCCTCTGTTGAACTCTAAAATTTTTTAACAGGCTACATAATATAATCGCATTAATTGCATTGAAAGACAAACTTGAAAACGTTTCATTAATTGTATTTTAATATCGGGGCGAATCCGGTGAATCTGAATTATGTTAATATGGATAAATAACCGAACATTATCTTAGAAGAATGCTCCCTTTACCAGTTTTCATCACATCAGATCTGTGCTAAATCAAGTAGTGACTCCTGATGCTATTGACTGGCTGTATAATCTCAACATCCCACTTTGACCCCCACCAATTATCCTTGACCACACGAAGAAGATTGAAGCTTATTTCTCTAATTTTGGCATGTTTCAAATGTCATAATATTTATAGCCTATCAGCTCGAAATTGTTTTTATACGTTAAACGCCGAATCAAGATCCGTTTTTAGTCAGCTTTTGAACAATTTCAGCAAACAACATAACTATCGCGCCATGTTTGTCAGATGATTTATTAGAGAAATGTTGAAAATGCGCTGATTGTTTAATACGAGACAGACCCTTGAAAAATAACGGGATATATTATTGCTAAATCCAGTTAATAAGCAAAATATGCGTTCTTGACAATTGCAAAAGCGGAGACAATTTAAGTATAAAAGTATTATATTATAGGTAGTTACTTTATTGCTTGTCTAATTTCTTCACAAATTAGTCGATTTTTAAAATGATATTTAGATTTAAAACAAATCCGAGTTCTTTGAACCGGAATTACAATCACTTACAGACCGACCCACAACCGAAATTAGTATGTTTATTCTGTCTATTAAATTGCACAACTTATTCGTATAACTCGCCTTGAAAATGGCCACTTTTTGTCATTGGTCGCCCTTTTGTCGAGTCGACCTACAGTGATGTTTTCAGTTGATCGAATTAATAATTATGAATTCAGGCAGTGTCACGGGTCTTCACATCGGGTATCAAGTTGCTTTTTAAGGGCAGGAACAGACCTCGTTTGAAGGTACAGAGTGCCGACAGGGCCAAGGAACAGAAGGATATATCGACAGATGGTGGTCTTTTGGGACATGGACGAATTGGACAGATTATCTGAAATATCTAATTTAAAAAATCAACCAGTAAAAAAAGATTTTTTTTACTATAATATATCTATTTTAAAATATCTTTTAAAACTTTTTATTTTGGTTTGACTGAGGATTGAACCTACCCAGGAACTGTAGTCCACCAACCTAGTCAAATGCCGATCGGGTAGGACCGACATTTATTTCGTATAATAACTACTGTAATGTCATCCGATTTCAGAGAAATTCGTATTTGTCCATTTGTGTGTGCGTGATTACCACCAAAAGTTTATATTGTCATCTACAACGAGTCTTTTTTTAAAAATAGGTATGATTTGCGATTTTCACGGACAAAAGTTTTATCGCGATCAATTGTTGGGTTATTACGCCGTGTTGCGCTTTCTTTAGCGTTTCGTTTCAACGTTTCGGACAGTGTTACAGTGTCCATCTTCAGGGCGTGTGTAGATTGTCGTGAACTATGCCTACCAATTTCTGCCAATTCTAACATCTGCTCTGATGATGGACAATGGAACGCTGTCCGAAACGTTGGCCAAATAAGGAGGCATAATAACGCAAACATTAATTACATTTGAAAAGGGTTCAAACTTGAGGAATGAAAAAACTATTTGCTGAAGTTCCCGGCGTTACCCGGGCTTTATGCATGTTTTTTTAAATTCAGATGTAGACAGTAATTTACCATTTATTTTTAACGTGTAAAATTTTATCCAGGAGTATTAAAATTCTGCTTTAAGGATCGGGAAAAGGGTTTTATTTCGAAATCTCAGATAGACAGTGACCTTCCTCTTGTTTTATAGGCCAAGTGTGCAAAATTTCATCGGTCATTGAATAAAACAATAGATTTGCACAACAGCAAAGCAAGTAGCACAGACTCTGTTCTTCATACTATAATATAGATTATACAGGGTGTATCGGCACGTACCCGACAAACTTTAACCAGCTATTCCTTAGCATATTTGGAGTAAAAACTCTTATGTGCACTTTGCTGTCCGGTAACGTTTTTTTTAATAAAAAAATTATTATTCATATTTTCACCACATGTCATCACTGTTTTATCCTATGTCAATGTTTGAAAACCCATCTTTCAATATTTTATTCGAATTCCGTTGAATAATGTACGTGTGTACCTATATTGGCGCGCTTTTACAATCACAACGAAATGGCACGGCACCATTCGTCTCATTTTTAACTATTATTATTTAGTGTGTGCGAAAGAGCGAAGACGCTTTTCGATATACTTGCTTATAACAGCTGTTGAACACGAAAAGCAATGCCAATGACAGTGATGGAGTGTGAAATTTTTATTTTTTTTGTTTTTAATCGAAAAAAAATGCTACCGGACAGCAAAGTGCCCATAACATTTTTTACTCCAAATGTGCTATATGTGCCGATACACCCTGTATATAGATAAATAGAAAATTTTGTGGGTAAATAAGTACCTACCTGCTTTCTGAAATACAGCTTTATATTTTTAATAATATGCTATTTGTGCTACAGATTTCCTGATAAAAAAATGTAAATTCGTTATATGATATTGGAACACGTGTTTATGCACCTGCGTTTGTCTTGATAATATATAATGACGAAATGCCAAAATATAATGATTGTTATGAACACGTGTTATGATATCGCGATAGTACATTCCCTTTTTATTAAAAGATTAATAGGATATGTTGGAGAAACAGTAGACTTAAAATTAGTTTCAAATAAAATTTGAAAATTAAAATTTAAAATAGTGGACAGACATCTCTGGTCAGTTTTATACAGATTTTGCTCTGCAAGTAAGTGGTAATGAAATACAGTCATCTATGCATGAAGCAGCTGGATTGATCCGAATTATATTGTTTGACAAGAGAGGGCACCACTAGTCCTGATTGTCATCTTCTGATTTTTAAATATTTTTGTCACAAGTAAGTGACAGTACTTTTTGAATTACAATGGGTTAATTCAATTTATTCAAAATTCTACTCTCTTGAGAGCTTGTCGTGACAGATCATAATTTCATGGTGCGAATCTGTTATTGTGCTGATTGTCGTCCGCTGCCAAATTTGGAGATTAAGGAATCGCTGCTAAACTCAATGCGAGTGATATATTCGGTGAGTCCTCTGTTTTTTTTATGTATTTTGTGGCTGGATTATAATTTTTTACGCGGCCTGCAGAGTGAATTTTGATAATCAACCCATTTTTTCATAGGGAATTAATTATTCCCTTATGGTCTGTGTGGCTTACAAGCCAGATAATCACCATACATATTAATTCATTCGTTAAGGGCCTGCAGTCCCATTTTTAATCGGATTAATAACAACTTTAAGAGATTCTTAATAAATTAGTAATATCAGTAATTTTTCTCCGGTTAGAGGCACCAACTAGATTAGCAAAACTAACAATTGAAAGGTAAACTCTATAAACACCGTATTACATCACGTGACATTTAAACCCTGGAATTTTATTGTATTATAACGTTTTACAATGACTTGACAGATTACAAACTAAATTGGACTAAATGACGGTGGAACGTCTCACAATAGTCTGGCATATCTGTACAGAACAGAACAGAACAGTTCTAAGTCCAAGAACCGTTGTACCGGCGTACGTGTGCGTTTAATTCGATTTATGTACAAGTACTTGCCTATTCACGTAAATTCGATCACGTTTTTTATAAATCTCGTTTCAATTTGGTTACGGGACTTGTCGAAAATACTGAAGTTTCACTAAAATTACATTCAAAAGATAGATGCCGTTAAGTTCTTACCATTTTGGTTTTGATGTTATTTAACAATTTGACTTTATGTTCAAAATCCAAAAACCAAAATTTAAAAAAGTTTAGTTTTTGTTTTCTTCTTTTTTTTTTCATTAGCCCATAAGCACGTCTTTAGTGACCAGATCTGAATAGTCAGATGCTTCCCAACCTTCATATTTCTCTTCTCCTCCTCACCTCCTCACAACACTTTGCTAAATCTGTAAGTATCTTAAATTCATGTTTTTTTTTTTTAATTTTTTCGTGTTGTGATATTCAATTCCAAGTTAAGTTAATCATATAAATAAATATGTACATTTAATTATCATGCAAACCGTTACTTACGGCATCTAAACGTGTTATAATTTATTAAAATTGCAACACAAACTTTGACACCACTAACAATAAATATCAATTCAACCGGGCTCCAAAACCCATGAAAGTAAAGTCGCCATTTTCAACCGAAATGAATTTCTCTGCGGCTCAAGAAAGTATAATGGCCTGAATTACATAAGGGTCCGCACTCGCCCAGACCGCCTCGCCTGTCCTTGTGTACGTCCAAGGTCGGCCAATGGAGGTCAGATCAGTTCAAACGTCCGGCATGACGGGAATGCCTATGAGTTGCACGTACGTACGGACCTGATTGGCTGATTGTGTAGTTTGCTCCAATACCTGGCTGTCTCTATATACTATTATTTTGTATGTATTATGCATCTACATATTCAACTCGTCTATGGAGAACGGACTAGAAGCTAGATTCCTCGTAGGTAATAGATTCGTCTTTGAATAATATTGGAACATTTTTGTTATAATTTCAAAGTATGGTAGATCTTTTCTTTAAATATAAAAAAATTAATTTGAATACAATGGAAAGTTTTTTATGTTTTTTTCTAACTAAAAACATTTATAAAATCAGTAGGTATGTGATACTTAGGATCGGGTGAGGGGCTGGGCGGTTACTCAGCGTAGAAGAAATATGTTTTGTTTATTTTTGGAAAAAAAAAATCAGAAATGGAGACCCAAATTTCTTTTACAGTACTTACTCCAAATAATGTCAGGAATCACTGGTTTTAAAGTAAATCAAGTACGTCACTTAACACCCTGTATAATTCGAAAGCATCGTACCTATATCTTTTCTTTGAATGTATAATTCAAAAGATTTTTTCATAGAACTTGACATTGATTATATTGGTAATTGGAACATTTTATTATAATTCAAAAGATTTTTTCACAGAACTTGTCATTGATTATATTGGTAATTGGAACATTTTATTATAATTCAAAAGATTTTTTCATAGAAATTGTCATTGATTATATTGGTAATTGGAACGTTTTCTTATAATTCAAAAGAAAGAAAGAAAAGCACAAATACTAATAAAGTTAAATAAAATACGCTAACTACTCGTGTTTAGCAAATGATAGTAAACCCTTCTCATGGGTAATTGGAACGTTTTCTTATAATTCAAAAGAAAGAAAGAAAAGCACAAATACTAATAAAGTTAAATAAAATACGCTAACTATTCGTGTTTAGCAAATGATAGTAAACCCTTCTCATGGGTATATTAGTTTGACCGCGAAGCTGACAGCACAACTTGAACTGGCAGCGTTCGTCCGAAAATTTTAATTTTTTTTTTATAGGTTTTCCTCGAAAGCCAAATCACTTTATTCCATAAATATAACTGACAATAAGTTGACAGCCGAAAAACAAAAACAAAAAACACGGCTTCTCCACGTCCTCTTTGGTCGCCAGAAAATATAACAATATCAAGCTGTATACATGGATTATTATGGAACCGCATTTTTCAAATTAGTAATGTTATTTTTCTACACGGATTCTCATCTTTAAAATTAGGTATTTTATTTGTTCTGTGTGGATTTGCATTTTTAAAATCAGGTATTTTCTTAGCTCTTCATGGATTTGTATTTTCTCAAATTAGGTATTTTCTTTGTTCTACATGGAATTGCATTTTTCAAATTAGGTATTTTTATAGCTCTGCATGGATTTGTATTTTCTCACATTAGGTATTTTCTTTATTCTACATGGAATTGCATTTTTCAATTTAGGTATTTTCTTAGCTCTGCACGGATTTCCATTTTTCAAATTAGGTATTTTCTTTGTTCTACATGGATTTGTATTTTCTCAAATTAGGTATTTTCTTTGTTCTACATGGATTTGCATTTTTCAATTTAGGTTTTTTCTATGTTCTGCATGGATTTGCATTTCTTAAATTAGGTATTTTCTTTGTTCTGTAAGGATTTGCATTTTTTAAATAATGTATTTTCTTTGTTCTCCTTGTATTTGCATTTTTAAAATGAAGTATTTTCTTTGTTCTGCATGGATTTGTACTATTTTTCGTATCTTTTGAAAATTGGCTTACTGACGGATTAAAATATTATATTGTTTATGTGGTACCTACACGCATAATTGCAATATTCCAGATTAGCGGTTTATTTGTTCAGAGATAAAACAACTGATAAGATAAGGCTATAGATTTTTTATGATATCATGACCATAAAACCTGGATTAAAATATTTCTGAATCGTCTAGAGAGAAACAAAATGTTTTTTTTTCTGTAAATTGATCCTCGTTCGTCGATCATGTTCGATTTATTTTTGAAGAAAAAGATAAATTACGCAGCAAATTGGCCCAAAGTCAACGTAATTGATAATCAGTTAAACCAAGAATTTCGATATTTTGTTTGAGCATTTTCCAAATAAGTAAGGAAAATATTCGGTTACTTTATCGTATTGAGCCTAAATATGTTTCAAATTAGGTATTTTCTCTATTCTGCATGGATTTGGACTACCTAAAATAACAACTAAAATATGAACTCTGTGTTTAGTATATTTACAGAGATGTTGATATACACAGAGTTTATATAATGTATGTCAAATCAGTTGACAGCACCGGCAAGGAAAAATTATTGAACCACAACTCTTACATATTTATATTCCACTCGAGCGATTTTTGGCATACCATGTCAAGTTTGCAAAAACTTTTTGTGCGATCGGTTGCCATAATGGTCCAAATTTATAGAACCTAAAAATATTGAAAAAATGGTAAAATAAATTAGATGAATTGATTGGTTTATCAGTTTCATATGTTTCCATATCAATAGTTTGAGGAATGGTATTAATTAAATGATATGGTAAATGTATATATATAACACCAATTGCTCCAATGGATATGAGCGACTAAAATTTAGTGAGCAACTAATATTTTTTGGATTTTTTGGAGATTTTTTCAGGAAAGGTTTGTATAAATATATTATTATTAACCTTCAGGGAGAAGTTCTCTAAATGGTAGTGAAGACCCTATCTAAATACGTTGTGTAGTTTAGAAGAACTAAGCGGACAAACAGACATACACGGATAGCGACTTTTTTTATATCCTATTTAGAGATGAGTAAGACGGTATGTGTTTATCGTATTTTATAGCTCTACAAAAATAAGTGATTATTAGTACTATTTATTGTTGGCTCAATTATTAGGTTATGATCGTGTTTTTTATTACTCAATTGCAAAATAACTTTCTCGTCAACACGCGAATCGATTATGATTTGTTAATGTTATTTATAGTTAATTGTTGCTAATGCGACATGAACTAATTGGGCTATTTATTTATGCGATCAAGCGGGCTTTATGGACATTAAAAGGTGAAGCTGAAAACATTGGACCGCTAATAAAAGCGTCAAAACTAAGTATGCTTATGGTAAGTACTGACATATTTAGCGAAAGAAGCAAACTGCTCAATCGCAAAAAGAAAATCAGACTAGATTTTGTTACCTACGGCTTTAAACCATGGTGACTACCGCAACATGATGGGACCAAGCTGAGAGTCTTTGAGGGTAAAAACTACGAAAAGTGTATCTTACAGGATAAAGATTGTATGAACTTACAGGTGAACTTGAAAAATTAATAGATAATGAGACAGTTCGAGGTTCCGCATTACCCAATGGGCAATGGGCTGGACTCATCTGTAGACGCAACTCAAGGGAAACCATTCTCGCGTTCCAAAAGCAGTTATAAATTTCTATTGGTAAACGCATTTGTTAATATGACATTGGTCACGTGGAAATAATGCCGGATGATAGGATGCCAAAAGTAATGACTAGGTGGGTGCCCCAGTGGAAACAACCCAGAGGCAGACCGAGGAAGAGGTGGTTACACTGCATGGAGGTCGATTGGGGCAGGATGGGAAGTATTGGAAACGAATGGTAAGGGACCGCAGTCGGTGGAGAATATTTGTGAAGGAGGTCAATAATGTTCAGGGATCACGTGGTGACATCTCCTTCCTCCACGCGTACTCGTAAATAATAATAATAATAATAATAAATTCTTTATTCCAGGATGTGGGGAGGTTAGTGCAATCCCACACATCCCATAGATGAGATAAGTACAAATAATATTTACATAGAGTAACATAAATAAAATAAATAAAAAGAGATTACAGAATTAAAAATGAAATTAAGTTAAAGCAGAGAAGCACGGGATAAATAAATAAATAAATACCAGACGCGTTATTCATTCGAGATATTTCAGCAACGTTAGGGCGCTCGGTTAACGTCCCACATCTCACGATGATAGATGATACGCCAGCTGTTTACCCCTCTCTTAATAAGTATTATTTTAATGTTCAAAGGTCGAGCATTGTTTTGAACGGAAAAGGTAAATAAAATAAAATATTAAGATTAATACCTATTTTTATTTAGGGGTCTCCTGGAGTTAATGCAAAAAAAATGTTTGACCTCATCACCTGTTCACTGGCTTAGTATCGATACACATCGTATCGTGTTTAAAAAAAGAAAAAACATGCACGTGTTTAGATAATATAATATCTCCACAGAGTGACGATGAAATGATAATAAATACTATCTTCACAATATATTTGAAATCAGAATGACCGAAAAATGATTGTCAAGTTATTTTAAAACTAATCGAAACAAATTAATGAAAATCTTTAGAAACACCATAGCGAATAATGAAGAAACAACGGAAAAAATAGGAATAATCTGTGTACGCAAGTTCATCAGTTCTGGCTCAATAATGATAATTGGATAATTTGTATTGCCTTGTTTTTGTGAAAAAATACCGAAAGGACCCTAGTAGCGATAGGTCGTTCATGAAAGAGCTGCACAATTGATCTAGCTCTTTTTGATGAGCCGTATTAGTATTCGACTCCTGGTAAACCGTGCCACGACTCAATTGAACTGTTACTCTTTTATTATCGGGAGTTATTTTAGAAAAAAATTGCGCAATTGATATTATCCAAGTATTTATTGTCATTATTTAGAAACACGAACGGCGTCTGACAGTCCGACATCTGGACTTGGATATATGTATCTTTAAATACTAACTACCGGTACCAAGAGTACGATCATTCGCTTATTGAGAGCTGGGTGCCGAATCGGGGGAGCCGTAGCGGGGGAGCCGTATCTGACGATTTGTATCGGGCGAGCATTGCTCATACGCTCTGAGTTTACGGTTCCCGTTCAATTGAGCCGTCGTTCAATTGAGCCGTCGTTCAATTGAGACGTCGTTAAATTGAGCCGTCGTTAAATTGAGCCGTCATTCAATTGAGCCGTCGTTCAATTGAGCCGTCGTTTAATTGAGCCGTCGTTCAATTGAGCCGACGTTTAATTGAGCCGTAGTTCAATTGAGCCATCGTTCAATTGAGCCTTCGTTCAATTGAGCCGTCGTTCAATTGAGCCGTCGTTCACTTGAGCCGTCGTTCAATTGAGCCGTCGTTCAATTGAGCCGTCGTTCAATTGAGCCGTCTTTCAATTGAGCCGTCGTTCAATTGAGTCGCCGTTCAATTGAGCCGTCCTTCAATTGAGCCATCGTTCAATTGAGCCGTCGTTCAATTGAACTCTTCGACATGAAGTGAAAGTTAGAAGAAGTTGGGGATGCCCGAGGAAGAAATGAATCAAATAAATATTTGTGGTAAAATGAGACGTAAGTGATGAACGAAGTAAGCGATGTAAGGAGAATGTATTACTTGGAAATGAATGGTTGAAGATGCCGAGGACGCCCAAGGAAGACATGGCAAGATCAAGTGAAACAAGTACTTATTACAGTACAATAATATTATTTCCATCCTTAAATATGCACCCAGTTGTCAGGTACTTTGGAATTTGCTCAAACCTTTACCTCATAAATTTACCCCAAACCATATAAGTACCCGAGCAGCGTCAGGTACACGTCAGCTAGTGGTTAAGGCGATGCACTACGTCGTGTAATATTTTAAATTGAGCCGCTATCAATAACAACCCTCACGTAGATGGCGATAAGGTTTAAATTCCCGCTTAACACCATCCGCCTGTTTTGATTTATGCAAGAAAAAAACATGGCCAAAAAGTGCCTTTTATTCTATTTTGTTGATGTTCAGGCATAAATATTTAATTTTTTTTCGATCATTTTATAAATAACTTAATTTTCCACATTATTCAATAAAATCATAACCGAAAATGGGATCGCAAGTAGGAGATTTTGAACTTTAAAGCAGTTTTCATAGGCCTTATACATTATTTTTTGCTGGGCTTATAAAAAGGCTTATCTAAAAAATACTCGATTATTTCAAAGGTCATGATGTATTCTACTAGCAGTATTTAATTAAATCATCTGAAACATTTGTAGGCGACCAAATTTTCAAAAAAAAAACACATGATTTTGCATTACTACGTATGGCATCGCCTTAATAAAATTAACTAGATATGAAATTCAAGAAATACTAAGGACGGGTTGTTTCGGAGAATTTGAACAATTCATCAAATTTCAACGTTAATTTGCGAGTTCTGTGAAAGTCCTATTCAAGTTCTGATATTATATCATGATAGGCTAGTTGCTTGACAGAACTGAAATAATAACAGAACTAGAAAATATCTTTCACAGAATTCGCAAATTAACGTTGAAATTTGATGAATTGTTCAGATTCTCCGAAACAACCCGTCCTTAGAAATCTTTATGAAATGTTACGATGGAAATCCTTATCACGTTGCACCAATTTATAACCATTTTGCCTAATCCTTTGATTTGGCACAAGAACGACAAGTTACCCAATTATCTTCTCATCCAAACCATGCGCCAAAACCATAAAATGTAAATATATCGAAATTTGGTAACTTGCTCTGTTTTCAAATTCCTACTTTTCGATATCACGTACAGATGTCAGGTTTGTGTTGCAAGTGAAAAAGACTGATGGCTGGTTCACTCGTTTCGAATAAAAATTATTCAGAACTGTTTCGCGCAGGTTTCGCATATAGAGCGAGGTTTTGAAATTATTTTGCATAAACGGTGGCGAAGGGAAACATAAATAAAAAGCTGCAAAACTGGTCTAATAAAGCCATATCATTGAAATTGTAACCTCTCCCTCTGTCACACGTAACAGAAAGAGAGGTAATGACTGTGTTGTAAGTTTAAGTTAAGTGTAAGTGTCTTTTCTTGTATGGTTGCGTTGTATTCAATAATGATTTAAATATTTATTATCTGTACCACAGCGGAAGTTTCTAATATATTTTCAAGATATTTCATGTAAATATCCTTTTAAATTTTATTTTTTTGATTACCGAAATTTCCAGAAATCAGTGGAAGTATGGATAATGGCATCCTTGCGTTAGGTTAGGTTAGGTTTGGTTCTAGCAACGTTCCTATTTTGAATAGTGACTGATGCCAGAGTTATGATCGTTTTATACCATCCTTTTTTCATCCGGCTTGTCTATTCCTAATGCCTGATTTACACCATGTTTTTTTTCATCCTTTTTATTACTAGCGATGAGGGATGAAAAAAGGATGTGTTCTATTTTGGTAGTTGGTACCGTGAATAATATATATATTTTGGTACAGATTTTAGTACAGTTTAAGATGGCGGACACTATTTTATACCTGTCATCTATATCTCAGAGAGATTTTTCACAGGAATGCGCAAGTCGATAATTATAATAAGACTCATTCCGAGTCTAGGTTCTGATAATCTAATCATATCATTTGGCTCAATAAAAAATAAAATAATACCAACATATTTTTGACTTTCTTTTCGTAGATATATATGATCAATCCTATCTATTCCTAATTTTCAATTTTTCTTATTTTTTGTAAATTATATACATCTTGCCACCATGTAGAACTAAGGCCGTTCTTTCACAGTCTCGCAATGTTGATGCAACCATCTTCTTTTTTCTCATCGTGCAATAATTCAATAGTGATCGGTATTTCTGTATTCTGTGAACGTAGTTTGTTGTGGGATTGAGATTGGAAGGCTACATCGATGACTTTTATTCATACTGTAATTCTGGTACATCATTGATATTTTAGATACAGATAGGCCTTCTGATGAAATTTAAGGTCGATTAACCCTAGTGTGCCAAGACATCCACCGTATTTTGAACCTTAAATGCTCTTGGCATCCAATGTATCTTAGTGTCATTCTGGCTTGTCGTTTCGTCACTTGCAAACACGTTTATTTTATCTGTGAAAAACAGTGTTGAAAAATTCCATTTTTCGATTCGACAAGTCGCAGTACTCTTACTATCGCCCTGGTGTAAGCTGTATTTGGTGACCAGACTTGAATAGCCAGGTACTTCCCCTCCTTCCTCTCTCTCATCTCCGTTCTTTCCTCACTCTTGTGCTGTGTTCACATTAAAACGTACATATATTTTTTATAACATTAGAGAGAAAAAAAAAATTCTCTGAATATACGTAGATATCCTGGGGAAACTACGTAGGATAAATGGCTCTTATTTTACGTAGTAGTTAATATATCTAGACTTACTAGATAATCTATTTTCTGGTAAGACGTTACAATTTACAAATGTTTCATTTTGCAAAAAACAAGTAATTTCTCCCGAGAATAGTTTTAGCCGGACATGGTGTGCTCTGACAAATACCATAGTGCCACTGCATCTAGTTGGAATCAGTCGGGATTTAAAAATAATAAAGGATATATTTTTTTAGAGAAATTCAACCAAAGTATAGGGTAAATTAAAGGGAGTTTACATCTCCCGAAAATAATGACAACATTACTTTTACCCACATTCTTGCGCGGCAAATAATTCATTCTGTCTCCAGCGGTCTAGCCGACGGTTTAGCCCTAAAATCTCCTCTAGCGTACGTGATCTGTTTTTGTTCATAAAATTATTGTAACGTGAGTTTTGTTAAAATAAAAACTAAATTGGAAATATCCGAATTCTCATTATTGCGCACCGAGAGTAATCATGCAACCTTGGATTCTGCGGATTGGAGAACCACAGTATCATTCAGACAACAACCCATTTAAATTGGCGATAATCACAATCCTCCAAAAAAGCATATGATGTGAGGTTCTTTGCCAAAACCTTGGATTTGGTAGAGATAGAGATTTGTCAGGAGTATGATCTTGCCGGTGAGAGCTCCGTTTTTACCTCACTTTGCGTTACATATAGGGGGAAATTTAACGGATAAGAGTCAGGCTTTTAAAAGCAACTAGCGCACCTAACGTCTGAGCAATCAGTTTGGTCTAACGTCGTGTTCGATATCAAAGTGCTTCCCTAGTATATTTTAATTCGTTGTTTTCTTGTAAAAAGTGACAGCATCCATACCGAAGAGAACGGTTTACGAAGATACGGAGAACATTACCTTTGGCAATTTGAACATTGTACCGAATTTAATCACATTGTTAATTTTTTCGATGCAATTCGGCTACTTTTTAGATGAAATTTGACAAGCGTGCGTATGTTTATTTATTTATTTTATTTATTAGATACAAATAATTACATACATATTAAGGAAGCTTTGGCTGTCCAACTAGGAAATTTTCCCGTTTTAGGACAGCCAAATTGCCTGGTTTAGTTAACATTTGTACACGCTGCTTTTATGAATTATGTTTCCATACTTTACATTAATAGTTAAGCTAGTAATATAGTCTATATACATATATATTTATCAAAGTAATCAAAATAAAAACTTTTTCAGACATATTTGTACTCCCGCATATTAGTTTTTTTTTTATGAAAACACCTGATAAATTTTATCAAGGTACATCTAATAATATGCAATTAAGGAACACTGTATCAGGGTACATGATAACATATTGGATTAATTCAATTTATAGTTACAATATAAGAAAAATATTAGTTGGGTTTCTTAATTTGATCGCTGTTACTGTGCTGTGTATTAATTTACATAATCAATGTACATATAATATAATATACATAATCAAGAAAAATATAAACAAGGTACATGAAAACATATTGTTTAAACATTAAATAAAAAAAAAAAAAAAAATAAAAAAAAAAAAAAAATAAAAAAAAAAAAATAAAAAAAAAAATAAATAAAAAAAAAAAAAAAAATTATCAATCACAAAAATTATCAATCGCATTGTATAAATCAGATGCATGGTATATATATATATGTATATATATATATATATATATATTTTATGCACATCATACAAAGAGAGACAACTTGAGGATTCGTTAATACCTCTTTATCATCAAAGATGGATCTAATATTTCGACATCAGAAAAAGTGGTACCAATGGAGCGCTCAGTAGTTCTAACTAGTAACTAGTAGTTCTGTGAAAACTGCGTCCATAAAAGTATCTTTCTATTTTTCTTTTATTTAATAAAATAAAACCTAAATTTCCTCTGAAATCATAAGATTCGTTAGAAGTAGTTACTTTTTTTTTTACACTAAGACAAGAGAATACCCTTAAATGAAGCCAGAATCTTAACGACGTAAGTAAAGCAGCCGTGCACAAAATATGCGACGCGCGGCCCTGGTGTATTGGACAGACCTACGGTTGAATGTGCCCTATCAGATCTCTAAAATAAAGTGGGAATATTAACCACATAAGAGATGAAGTCGTGTAAAACAATATTCGGCGCGCGGCCCGGCGTAATGGACGGTCCTACGGTCGACTTTGCCCTAACATGCCTAGGAATTCATTCGATCTTTCCGTGGATTTATTTGAATTATTTCTGATGAACCTATTACTAAAATTTCAGATGTTTCTAGAGGAATCCCTCGGGAAGTTACTAATTCAGTTACTATTAGAAAAATAAAAGCTGGTGCTATAATATTTTAGTGGTAAGGTCTGGTTTTTATTAATATTAAATATAAATAACTTTCATCCGTAGAGATCCTTCTAGAAACATTAGACATTTAGTAACACGTTCATCAGAAATAATTAAAATGTGAGCTTCGAGCAATCCCCGTTATTAGAGACTTATGTCGCCTTCACTCCGCACAGTAGGTTATTTAAAAAATAATTTACAATCTCTGGGGATGCCGTGTAGAGGGTCTTTTTGATGTGATACCTACCTATTTAATTAATACACACGACAATTCGATGATCGATAATATTTGAAAAAAGAATGTATAACTAACCTTTTGGACACTATGTAAATTGTGCCGTCTTAGCAGATAATATGTTTAGATATTTTTTATAAAAAATAGGATTATAACCCACCAAAGGTATTTTCCCCAGAATACGCAAAAGAACAATTTTTAATGTTGTCTTTCAGCTACTGCGGCGCACGACAGATCGAAACGGCCACCATCTTTAACCGGAACCGGAACGTAACTAACAAATTTTACAGAAAGATGAAATGCAACACGCCGGAGTTGTGAGAGTAAAAACAGGACTTCGCTACGCTCAGTCAAATAATATATCCATATTGGTTTGACAACATCAAGCGGAAAATGCGTTTTTTGAAAACGGTCAGCTCTGGCGTTGTGAAATTTGCACAAATATTTCTACCTAGTATTTTGAGACCAACACAACTACTTCTACTAATTCTGCTCGCGACGTAATTTTCAAGATGTTGTACATGTACCATTAAAGATATACATTTTTATAATATAAATATAATCTGTGTCTAAATCATTTCTTGAGCAACCATTGAGGCCTATCTGATGCCTATTTAGGATCGAAAGGCCTCATGTAAATCAGTTTCGTTCAAATCGGCAATCACCCTTCTACGAACTTATGTGTTCAGTGTCTTTAACAACAGAATGAATTGACGCAACACTTATGCAGATAATACGTTGGTCTTACTTGATCGGCGATGCGTTTCGCATACATAATCAAATTTCCAATGCTGTCAGTATCGCCCTGTCAGTAAAACCGCAGTCACTTTTGTTTACGGCATTCCTGCGTGAGCTCTGCTTATGCAATGAGCGCGTGACATATTTATTTTATTAACAATTATCTATGAGTGATGGGATTTTGAAGAATCCGGTAGTGATTTTGGGTCAGGTATGTGGACCCAATTGGGAGAGGATTCGTGTTGAATTCGTAGGCCGATTATTTAAATTAGTACCTACCTGTTTGGCTGTGGGAATAACCGTGCGATTTATTTTGTAACTCTGAGAAAATCTACCTAGTAAACTAAAATACAGCTAGTTAACTAAAATCAACCTAGTTAACTGAAATCTATCTAGTTAACTAAAATTTACCTAGTTAACTAAAATCTACCTAGTTGTAATAAATAATAATAATAATTGGACAATTTTTATAGCGCCGCTTTTGTGAGTTATTACCTCAGGGGCGGTTGAATAAAATCTACCTACTTAACTAAAATCTGCCCTGTTAACTAAAATCTACCTAGTTAACTAAACTCTATCTAGTAAACTAAAATTAACCTAGTTAACTAAAACCTACCTAGTTGAATAAAATCTACACACTTAACTAAAACTTGCCCTGTTAACTAAAATCTACCTAGTTATAATAAATAATAATAATAACTGGACAATTTTTATAGTGCCGCTTTTGTGAGTTATCACCTCAGGGGCGCTTGAATAAAATCTACCTACTTAACTAAAATCTGCCCTGTTAACTAAAATCTACCTAGTTAACTAAACTCTATCTAGTAAACTAAAATTAACCTAGCTAACTAAAACCTACCTAGTTGAATAAAATCTACCCACTTAACTAAAATTTTCCCTGTAAAATCTACCTAGTTAACTAAAATCTATCTATTTAACTAAAACCTACCTAGTTGAATAAAATCTACCTAGTTAACTAAAATCTATCTAGTTAACTAAAATTTATCTAGTTAACTAAAACCTACCTAGTTGAATAAAATCTACCTAGTTAACTAAAATCTACCCTGTTAACTAAAATCTACCTGGTTATCTAAAATCTACCTAGGTAACTAAAATCTACCCAGTTAACTAAAATTTAAGTAGTTAACTAACATCTACCTAGTTAACTAAAATTTAACTAGTTTATGCATAAAAAACATAAATAGGTACTTCAAAATAATGTTTCATTTTCTATGTTTCAAGTTCAGACACACAAAATATTGAAATGCTATCCGGTCATAGGTCACCGGATTACCTCGATGAAAATTGATTTTTCATTGTTACCTTGATGCAATAATGGTTTTCAGGATTAACTTAATGAAATATTAATTTTTCATGGTTACATTGATTACTTTGATGGAATATTGTTTTTTAAATTATAACTAAGTGAAATATTTATTTTTCATGGTTACATTGATTAATTTGATGGAATATTGATTTTTCATGGTTATATTGATTACTTTGATGGAATATTGATTTTTCATGGTTACATTGATTACTTTGATGGAATATTGATTTTTAATGATTACCTTAATGAAATATTGATTTTTCATGATTATCTTTATGATAATTGAAGTTTGGTGTTGCCACAGCAATGAAATTTTTTAGTTGGCAGGTACCTAATTAGGAAAATATTTTTAGAATATTTTGCCAAGCTGTAGGTATACGATACATATACATTGAAATGTATTATCTCTATAGATGTTTCAACGTCATTAGACTGAGTGAGGAACACTTGATCGTTTTTAGAAATGATAAATAATACTGAACGTTTCATCATATCGTAGGAAATGGGTTTGGAATGAAGGCGATGTAATTATTGGTAAATAAGTGGTAATTGTAGTATAATCTTAATGTTGTAATCAAATAGCACTTATCTTAACATTTCCACCGATTTTAAGGGCTCCAAACCAACACCTTATTAGATAATTCCTGTACAGCGGCCATCTTAATATCGTCTACGGCTGAAATCCAAGATGGCCGCTGATTGTGTTCAAATATAATTTCTTAGACAGTTGATCACTATTTTTAAACAACTTCAACCTTAGGTTTATTTACCCCTGTAGGTGCGTTAAGGCTTCGTAGTAAGCGTTCAGAAAGAAGAAGATGGTTTGAAAGTGAAATATATAAATACGAATGCTAGAGGGAGCGGGCTAATATTAAAATAACGATAATAATTAAGCTAAATTGTAAAAAAAATATTTAATATGATTTTTTCATACCTACATCTTGTTAAATAACGGAACAAAATGTGTTGTACTATATTTTTTTATGGATGGAATTTCATATAATTACCCTTTCCGCTGTAAAAATGATATTATCTCAAAAAATAATAATTTTTTGAGGAACTTAAAATCTTATATTGTTCAAGAGAAATATGTATAAAAACAAAGAACTGCTTCATAGAGAGTCCTCAAATTTTGTTTGGTTTTATAGAGCTTTAATTTAATAGATCACGGTTAATCCAACTACCGGATATTTTTTGAGAACCGTATAATCGGAGTTTTACTGTATTAATTTTAACATATGAAAAAATGTTGAGTACCAATTAATTAAGTGCTTATTGAAATGAATCAAATAGGTTAATAAAGAAAGGAGCGAGGAATATATTGTTAAGTAACAATTATACACATTTTATCACTTTAAAATGATCTTGCAGCATCAGCAGAAAATATTAGATTTTAATATTATAAGATTATATCCATATCTTGTTATAAAATTAGCTTGTGGTGTGGTAGATACTCTGTTGAAATATTACCATTCCGAGTCGGTTGCTTGAAAGGTCTTTGATCTTGTTTGGTGAATAGATGCGAATATCCAGGTACTTTCCAACACTCTCCCTCCCCATTCCATCCCCCACATTCCTCCTCTCGCTCACGAAAAATCGTAAGATGTGCCATTTTTAAAACTTTTTTTTGATTGATTTCAAAATTTTAATACTTTAAAAATTATATGTTTTTTTAATAATAAAATTTGAAAGCGTATTTGATGTGTATGTGATTTCAAAAACATTTTTTAGTTTTCGGATACGTTCAGAAATAATGCATTTATTTTGATTTTATTGAGAAGCGGAAATACACACAAATTATCCGACTTTATGACAGGATCTTCTTAATAAAATATTATAAAACAAAGTCGCTATCCGCGTCCGCCTGTTTGTGCGCTTAGTTCTTCTACACTACGCAACGGATTGTGATAGGGTATTCACTGTCATTTAGAGGATTTCTTCCTGAAGGTTTATACATATAATACACGCATATTACAATTATAGAAAGTAGAGAAAAGTTGATGTTTTGTAATCGATTCGTAAAAAAAAATCAATTGGGCGTTTACATTGTTAACGCAGGATAAACCTTATGATATACATAAACATAATTTAATACAGAATAGTATATTTTAAAAGGCCTACATTATATGTGTGGACGCAACTATTAATCTTCCATTAACATTATCCTTGCAATTTTTCCCATCCTATTTTACCTAACATACCTACTACTATATGTGTGACATTTTACAACACTAAAAATAAATGTCAAAGCAGTTTATTGATGAAGCGTGTTTGATGAACATCTCTTTGTTATCAGTGCTGTTATTGATATCAACTCAGGGTAGAAGGCCTGTGCAGTGAACATATTCGTTCCCTCAGTGTTTTTCTTATCCAACCTGGATGTTATGGAAGCTTGTGTGTGAAATAAATCATATCTCCTGTGAGTGAAACCAACCATCAACATCTTTGAAGAACATCAAAGAGGTCCACTCTAGATTCGCCTTTTGCGATCACAATATGTCTATCTCTTAAGGGTAACCCACAGCAACGGCGGGTAAACGTCAGCTACTTAAGAAATATAACGTTCAATATGGCAGAGGCCTGAAGGGTTACGTAGTTCCTTCAATTGGTAGATAATATACCATCTGCATTCTACAATCATCATGCATCATCTACCTACACAATAATAGAGTAATCCAATCTACTCTCTACGAATGTGTGTCACGTAGAATAATATTTATTACATATTGCTGAAACATTTCTAAGTCGTGCCTTGTAGATATCAAAACGAAATACAACATAATGAATTACTTAGATTTAAAAAAAGTAGCTGGGAGATCTTCCGTTACATTAATTTAGATTTTTCTTCATTTGTAATGAAAAAAAACCTTTCTAATGAATCGTGGGCTTAGCGTCTAGATTAAGAAGAACGTGAAGAGGAAGTTAGTGTGAATTAAGGTTAGGAGGGGAATTGAATAACGTAAAGAACATACCTATTGACAGATCACGGCGGGTTTGTAGGTTGTCACGGTAGCTCACGTGGTTTAGAGCAGCCGTCTGGTAATTTTGCGATATAAATGCAAAATATGTAAAAATAACGGAGGATAATTTTAATGACAAGTAATAAGAAATTTAAGTCAAAATTGAAAAAAAATTAAAGATCACTTTCTTACTTTTAAGTTCGCATGTTTCAAAGCCCGCCAAAATCATCGAAATCTGACGTCATATGTACCTCGGTTTTGTCGGATAACTGTAAGATCAATTCCACTTGGTTCGTGAATTAACAAATCCTAATTTAAATATTTAACAAGGTATTAAAAAACATGAATTCTTTTGAAATAATTTATGAGAACCCGCTGACCAATCACAGGGCGTTTATGGTTTTGATGAAGATTTATTTATTTATTCTACGTGTAATCTCTAAATAGTATAAAATAAAGTCGCCATTCGCGTCTGTCTGTTTGTGCGATTAATTATTCTAAACAACGCTACGAATTTTATTAAAATTTCCACAATCATTTAGAGAAAAGTTCATATTTTGTAATGAAGTCGTTAAAAATATATTTTCAAGCGCTTATCATTGCCAACGCTGGCTAAACCTTATGAGATACATAATGTACTACGGAATTTTATATCTTAAAGACCTACAGATAAATCCGCAATGGTATATGTCTATTTCCTAAGGATAACCCCCAGCAACGCTGGGTACACGTCACCTAGTTGTTTTTAATAAAACTTATATATTCAGCATCAGCGTTTGCTGATATATATGAATACATCTTTTTCAAGCCATAATATTTTTCACCCAAGGTCCTTACTCTGAAATATGAGATCGATAAAAATGACAAAATAATTTTTTATTTTTTTATTTTTTTTTTTTAGTAACTTTTTTAAATAATTAGGTACATTTTTGTATGGCACATGAAAAAAAAATTAAAACAGATCATTGAAGTCCTCCTCACTAGGAGATCCTGTGCTGAGGGGGACTATATATGTTAGTATACTTTTTCAGCGACTAAGATGATGTTTTTAATATATTAGCTAGTTCTTCTTCCGATATTTCCTTAAGCCATGATTCGATGCCCTTAATGTAGTTATTTTTCGTTTTCCTTTGTTTGATGTTGAGAGGGAGTTTATTATATAATTTTATTGCTAAAAATTCAGAGCCTCTTTGTCCAACGGTAGAATAACATTTAGGAATATTTAGTATGTCTGTTTGCTTGGCTCTGGTTTTATGATCGTGAGAGGGGTTTGCCTCTGGTTTATTTTTTAGGTGATGAACTAGAATATTTTTAGCATAGATTTTTTGTAAACTTGCAACATCAAACAGATTAAAAATATCAGTAGGTAGTTGGCGTCCTTACGGGGAGCAATATGGTCTTAATTAGGTTTTTAATTAGGTCTTACACGGCGAGAAATGAGTATTGCTAATTAATTAAAATGACGAAATGCGTAAATTTTAGGATTTTTATGAACGCGTTCCTGACATCGTTATGATACGTTCGTATTATTAGAAAACCCATCCATTCATACATTAAGTGCCTGCAATCCTATTTTAACCGGATTTCGAATAATTTAAGAAGATTCTTAATAAATTAAGAATATACAATTTTTCTCCGCGCAGTAGCTCAATTTGTTGAAATGTTGAACGAGCCCCAGTTGCGAACGTTGTCTTTTTTTTATTTTCCATGTCTTATTTTATTTTCAATTATTATCATTCAACTTTTTAAAGCTCGTATACTACGAGATTTGAACACTATTCTTCCTTAGAAGTGTTAGCTTGTGTTTGGAAGAGGAGTGCACAGTACATTATTGAAGTTATTTATAAGTCATTAATAATATGATAGGTATTACGTGTTGTTAAGTATATTACAATGAGAAAGTAAAAAATATTTATATTATATGTTTAGTAGATGTGATATAAATGTAAGTAGTTAAAGTAGATAAGTAAAATACTTTACACAGAAAATTTACTTTATTCTTCAATATGTTAATCCCAATAATTCAACAAATAATAATATCGATAACAGTGTGTAATTTTCAAAATATGTGGTAGATAGATATCGTTTCATTGACAAATTTTTTCATTGAATAGGTACAAAACAGCAGGTAGGATTTTGAACACGCTGATTCGTGGAAAATGATTAAATTATTTTATGTTGAATATTGGTAGCAATCACTGCTGTAATTGACATTATTAACTGTAATTACGATAATAGATAACGATTAAAGTGAGTACTTATGCAGTCGTAAATTATTTATAAAGCATCGTTGCATTTTTTATGTAAGCCGAATTCTGTGTACTTGAGTTTTTTTTCGCGATAAATGATACATTTAAGCTACAGCTATTAAATGAGTATTTGATTTTGTCTTTATATCAAGTCGTTAATCGTCCTAGTGAAAAATAATTATTCAGAATTAAAAATATACATGAAATATTATAGTGATTTGTTTTTGGGGTATTATGCCGTGTTTCATATTATGTATGAAGATGCGATACCGTGTTGCCAGCTCCAATCCTCTAAGAGTTGACATTGGCGTATAATTTTAAAGTGGTTTTCTGCGTTTAGTTCTGGTGTAGCCGTCAATTACCGGATACCAAGAACTACTGAGCTTAGCTCCATCGTCTCGTCGTTTATATTTACGGGATTTTTATGAATTTCCAATTGCCTCCGTAATCAGCCGTGCTCTATATGTTTTGGGTCTTCCTAGGAATTCAGGAATAACTAGGTATAGTGTATAGGTTTTTAATACTATACCACATAATAATATACATCCGTGCTCTTTTTGGGATGCGGTTATGGGTACCGCCTCCCCGGGAACTATTCGTTGGATAACCAACACCTCCACCATAGGTCACCCGAAGTAACTTAGAAGGGGGCCCGGGTTCATGGGGTTAGGTTCGTCCAGGTCTTGGTGGCGGATTTGGGGGAGGCTAATCGAAGGAGATCCTTTCATCTTTCCAAGCGGACTCTCTCTCGCACCGCGTAGATTCATATCTATGTCATTCCTGAACACATTGAACTTCGGATTCCTACTCACCCCTCATACTATTTTCCTTCTCAGAACCTCCTCTCATTTCCCTAAAAGAACCTCCACAAAACAACTCCAATGTTGACATTAGTCCCGAGGAAAATAGGGGTACTTGTTTTCCCCAGGTAAAAAAATAATGTGTTCGACAAAGGCAATTTGTTGTATGTTGTACATCGATACGATACGCGATATGTTAAACAACTTAGGTTTTATAATATTCACAAGTGGACCAATACAAAATGATTCTCAAAATACATCGGCTGAGTGCTGTCGGCGCATAGTTTGTACTTAAAAACATCGTGATCGTTTTATGAAGATGATCTAACGTAAAAAAAAAACTTATTAAATGGGAAGGTTATTAGTCGTTACTTCAACGACAGCCTTGTGTATATACATACTCGAACATAATATTACTTCTGAAGTATGATGATGTCTCTTAAGAAAAATGTTTCTTCGTCGTTAGTCGAAAAAAAAATCTAAAACCACCTGACCCTCCAGTTGAGATGGCTGTAACTGGACCTTTAGTTTTGATGTAAGGCATAGTTTCAATTATTTGAAAAAATCATAGTCATGCTGCTATTTAATACAGGGTCTCCCCGGGGGAAAGTGCGATAACTTCAGGAGGTGATTCTACATGATGGTAGAAGTAAAAAAGATAAATTACTTTTTTAAAAATTTCAATATTTATTTTACCGTTCGAACAATTCAAATTTTTAACCCAAAAAAATACCTTAAATCATTTAAACATTTTTTAAATTCTAAATCATGTGAAATCACCACCGAAGTTAACGCACTTTACCCCCGGACACCCTGTATAAAGATACGACCGACACTATAAGTACCTACAGCATATACAAATAACGCCATGAATCTGAATCACAATACCCATACATTTTACACTCTAACCACATGTCTCAAATTCCCTTCAAGGAGCAAAATGAGTATTAATAATTTGCATGAAATTATTGGTAATCCGGTCACAAACGGGATTGCAGGCCTTTCACTGATAAACTTTTAGTAAATTCTTAATATTTTTTATTTTTTTGGACTAACTTAGTGAGCAGAACCTCAAATTGTATTATGTATGGTTGTTTGGGCATGTAGAGCGAATAAGCGAAGAAAGGAGTGTAAGGAGAATGTATGATGCAAATGTGAGTGATAGCGGAAGTCGGGGACACCCAAGGAAGACATGGCACCACTAAGTGAATCAGATACTTGAGTCTGGCCATGTTAAGAGTCAGAATAATAGAAGAGAATCTATGATACGATGTGTATCAGACGTAATGTGTGACACACAAGACTGTAAACAGGGCGGTGATTCCAATCCGTGGAGGCGTGAGATGTCTTCCTTCAGTGGCGTGGAGGGGTAGAACGGGGCCGTCTCTGAAGCCGTTGTAGCTGGTCCGATGCTGATTCTGGTCCTTGTCGTAGAGTCCGGGTCTTGTTGTAGAGGCAGAGAGGTCCGGGGTGAGGCGAGGGTCAGAAGAAGAAGAGAAGGCGAGTAGAGTCAGAAGTCGGAGCGAGGTAGAAGGCTGAGCAGAGAGAAGTGTAGAGCTGGTGGTGGTTGCTGGATATCTGACTTTTCAAGGGACTGTTGCCCGTTTTATAGGACCCCGGCGGCCTTCGCTGGCCGAGCGACGCTCACACGGGCCTGCTTTCTCTTTGATTCCTGGAATCGAGGCCCGTGTTTTGTGACGCGCCCGCGGCCCGCCGCCGGGTTAGCTACCGCCTCTCGGCCGGTAATTTCGGGCCCTGTGGTCGAACGTGACCACGGCCTCTCTTTGTTCAGGCACGGTCCTCAGAATCGCGCTTGTGGAACGTTCGGGCGGCAAACCACCTCGTACGCTATGACGGCGCACGGCCCTTTGCTTCAGCTCACGGCCGAACGTTCCCTCTCGTATAAGCACGATTCTCATAACCGTGCCCGAATTAAATGCTATGCTAATCAAATGCTATTAATCCACCAGCTCTCTCGGTATACTTCTCTGCCCGTGTCTCCTAGCCAAGCTCCGACGTTTCATTTATTGTTTACATATTCATTTTTACATAGGGGTTCAGACATACATTTTATACATTTCTTTCATTTTATACAATTTAGGATTAGACAGATTGGCGTAGATTATAGATTGGCGACCGCGGCCGAGCCCGGAGCAGTACGTCCGTAACACGATGTATCAATGAGAATGAGGCAAGGAGTGTGTGCTAATACCGAGTTGTTTGGTGGTTCGTCCTCTCTGCCTACCCCTGCGGAAATGGCGTGATAGTTAGTTAGTTAATTATTGAAGACAATTTTAGCGATAATTTGAAACATAAAAATAAGAACAAGATACGGCTACGTCTAGGACCTTGAACAGAGGACCCTTACCTTACCGGGGCACCGCTCTACCAACTGAGCTAATGGGAATCTGTCTCTTTCGGTCATATTTAACTGTATCATACTTCGAATAAGAGCTACAAATATTATCTTCATTTTCCTCACCGAACGTTTTTTTATTGGCTGCTATCTTTATGTATCATCGCAAGATTCAACTCGAACTAAATGCAATCTAGACAGTGACTTGGATAAATATATCTTATTTTTATTTTAATGTGCGACATCTACCGACTTTTTATGCAAGTCTGAGATGAATATTTTATTTTTTGGAATAACTTAACGAGTAAACCCTCAAATTCTTTACATTCGAACACGTGTTCATGCACCTGAATTTGCCTTGATAATATTATATAGTGACGAAATGCGAAAATATTATGATTTTTATGAACACGTGTTCCTAAATCGTAACAATATATTCGTATTTTACTAAAAGTTTATGAGGAAACCTATTAATTCATTCGTTAAGTGCCTGCAATCTCGCTTTTAAGCGGATAACCGATAATTTGAAGAGATTCTTAATAAAATGGCAATACTCATTTTTCTTCGTGTATTCAATTTAAATAGTATATATTTTTTTTTTATAAATCAAACAGTATTGTATTACAATACATATTTTATGTATTATCAATAATATTATGAATACATTCAGTTTGTAAATTTCACCCGTCATAACACAGGGACAATAACCCTAACATGCAATGGCTGCGACTTGTAACTTTTGGGTGTACTATAGTGCTAATATTTAATAAAATGGGTTATTAACTGGGTTGAGTAGGTTATGTTAGGTTAAAAAAAAAAAATTTCATCGTTTTTAATGACTGTATATTAAGGTGGAGTGAAATTTTTTTTTTGAGAATTTCGAAATCGGCATAGTTGGAAAAGATGCTCCATATATTAACAATTACAACAAAAATAATAAAAAAAAATATATACACAATACCTGGACATCGCCAAAGCTTTACATTTTATCATTTTCACGATTTTACCTAAGTATTTATAGCTCATATACGCGAAATAAAACACACATAAAATTTGTATTTTACCATTTATTTTACAGATAATATATTCGTAGATTGTTAGAATGGAACAAATAGTGGAAATAAAAAATGTACATAATTTTATTTACCGCATTGAAAAACTTGAAAATTACAAAAGTTTCTATGAACGGTACCGCATTTTGGTGTTAAAAATAGGCATAAGGTGTCGTGACTCTAACCTTGTTTTTATTAATCCATCTCGCCTCAAGGTCCACAAACAACGGCTGAGGCTTCTGTTACAATTTTCACACATCTCTCTGTAGCTTGAAAATTCTTTATCATTGGTAGTATGACATCCTCAATTATCGTGTGATCGGTAATGGCTTGTAAAATTGTCTCGTCACTTACAAATTTGGTTAGTGGTGGCTCGGTTATATTTTCCCACCTTATAACATCAATATAATCATCTGCTGAAAAATCAAAAACAAGCACTTTGAAGGTACGAATAAAGTCTGATTGCATTTTTATTTGCCGAGTTTTCAATATTCTTCTCAACGCCAACTCTCTTACGTATTTTCGATTGTCGTTTAACATGGCTAACAATATATTTTCGTGATTCCCAAAAAAGCCATTACGCTGGATTACTGGATCAATAATATCTTTTAAATCACTGGGCAAATACCGTGAAAGCACTATTGTTTCGTGTAAATGCCTTGCACCGGAAAAACATAATGGTTTGGTCTTAATGTTGAACCACATAGGTGCGTAAACTGTTAATACAAATGTCGTTAAAGTTACCATATTTTTTATGGTTTTAAGGTAGAAATGTAAAGCCGAAGAATCCGATTCGCTGTAGTGAGCCACCTGGATTTTACAATTTTACAGGAATTTGTTTTTGATAAATTTTCATTGCAGAATCCGGAGTCAATAGTTTTACACATTTTCAGTAGATACAGCTGATCTGTACTTAAATCCTGTGTATTTGTGATACTTGGTAATGAACATTGAATGATTTTAAATTTCACGATAGGAAGTTGTTCCCACTTATTTAAAGATTTACCAATAATTCCAGTGAAACTTTGCGGTCCAGTCGTGGTTCCGTCGATGTTCTCAAAGAGATGTCGCAAAATGAGTTCTTTTACTTGTAATTGACAGACAATCCACTGTAAAGGCCGTTTGAGATGTGGTTCAAGGCGCCGAATAACACCTCCTTTGTACCCCGTATTAACTGCAGTTCCGTCGCATCCAATTGCAACAATTTTTTCCAAAGCAATATCTTTCGAAGACAGTAATGAGATAATTCCATTATTTACTGCTTCAGATTTTCCGGTTTTTAATGAAATTTGTCCCATGTACTCGCTACCTGGTTCTTTTACTAAACTAACGTGTTCTTCAGTTATTATTTTTTGCCGGTTGTCTTCCATGCTTAAAGTTTTGTCTTTCCGTCCGTCGAAGTATAAACCAAATTGATTGGAATCGATTACAAACGGCTTACTAGTAAGGGCAGTTCTTTTCTTCATTCGAGCTCGACGATTTTTACTCCTATCCACAACGCGAGATGTATCGTTCTGTGAAATTAAGCCAACATCTTGTAATACAGCGGAAACAATAGCAGCTCCTGCTCGATCTGAAATACAATATCTGTCTAATGTTCTGGCCACAACAGGGAAGTCTTTCACCTCATGGTCAGAATTATTTGGTTGTGCTTCACTTTGCATTATTTCTTGAGGAATTGAAGACGAAGCACATTTTTTTGAGAGTCTAAGTTTAAACTACAAGAAGGAATAACGTCAGTACCCCGATCTACTAGATAATGTCTAGCGGATCGGAAACTTCGCCAAGATGATACGCGATACACTTCACTCTGTTTGATACGCGTTTGGGGTAGAAGGATTCGTTGCTGTGTGGGAATAGTTTAACTGTTCCTACAGTCCTACTTTATAATTATATTATAAAATAATAATGTTATTATATCATAGATAATAAATAAACACTCAATTTTTTTTTACATAATTATAAGAATTTCTAAGAATCGGGAGAACATTATTGGTGTTTTCAGTGTTTTTATCAAAAATTCAAAGTGGTGGCGATGTCGTAATTATAAATAAATATTTTTTATATTTTTTATTTAAGATAAATACATAACGGAGCACCAATCCCGCGTATGCCGAATTCTATATTACGAAAAAAAAAATTCTCCATACTAGACCGCTCCACCTTACTGTATATCCCTTTTTAAAAGTGTGTTGAATTGTCACTGTGTTGAGTTGAATTATTATGGAACCGTTTTAAATACATCAATAGTGAAATTTTATTTCAACACGACAACACATTTATTTAGAAAAAGTTACCCCAGTGTAAATAGCTCTTGAGATGATTTAGAAACACTACTTGTTCAGCGCTATTAATGTAATACCATCCGAATGACAATTGCCAATCAATTGTAATTATTTATCCCTCTACGGCTGTTGATAATATTTGCCGTTAAATACGATAAAATTGTTAAATTATAGACACGTTGTTTCAGTTACTTAAATGTGTTCAAAACATATACCAGTAGTTCTGTGACCTTGCGTAATGTTGATTATCATGCGAACCCTGACGTAGTAAAAAGGTACTGCGCAACACGGCTAACATCTTTACAGGATTGACCAGACACGGAACACACAAACAAATTTACAGACATACCAAATACAAAGCGCTTGAGTTAGAACAGTTAATTAACAATATGATAATAACAGGATAACAAATTATTCAACACACAATAATTAGCGGATTACAGTCTAATGTTGAAACATGACGTTTTTAATGAAAGTTTAACTAATATTATACAAAGAAACCCCTGATTTACCTACTTTAAAACGTGTATCATATTTGCGACATCCCATATGTGATACGCCGTAAAAAACTCATAAATGACACATGCGCATCTATCGGGTTAACACTCTAAACTCTACTAAAATAATAATATCTAAAATTATATAAGATAACTTTCGCAAAGGGTCTTCAGTGAATCGATAAGCTGACACAAATAAGACATAAAATGTTATCTGAAATAGGCACTGAAAACGTGAAACCGTTCGTTTCATTTTTCCATGGCTTTGTCTTTACTTACAGTTAAGTACTGGAAGTATTACTACAGTACTGAGTGGAAAGCTGAGATTACAATGCAGCAATAAAGTGGTAACATTGATCAGGCAACTCAAAACAGTGTAATCAAAACGCTATTTCACTTCAAACCTAGAACATCCACACAATAACTATACGTGGAATGAAAATTGTTAACATTAAGCAAACTATATGAATATAATACATGTCACCTTATATACAAAATAAATAGTAAACTCATACATTCAAATACAGAATTCATTAAAACGTCCCAAGTACACACACAATTTACACTGCAACACGATAACATACATTTAAATACCATACATACTCACTATGGCGAGCAATCCATTGGTTACGAGGGGAGCAACATACATAATTTTCTTTCCAGACGACTTTAAAAATGAAATAGGTACATTAAAAAAAGCTCACTTTTATGCTCAATCAGCAAATCACTGCATGTGAATAATATTGTTATGTTATGTATTTATGTATAATGTAATTAAAAATGTTTTTATTTTTGTTATTTCTAATTAAATAAGTAAAAATGTAATTTTCTTTTATCTTGAATAAAAACTTAATAAACGTAGCTTTTCAAAAAGGGTGGCGCAAAAATACTTAGGATGGGATGTTTCACAGAATTTGAACAATTCATCAAATTTAAATGTTCTTTTTCGGGTTCTGTGAAAGACCTTTTCAAGTACTGTTATAATAGATATCATTATTGGCTAGTTTCTTGACAGAACTGAAATAATAACAGAACTTGAAAAAATCTTTCACAGAACTTAAATTTTGAAGTATTGTTCAAATTCTCTGAAACAACCCGTCCTTAATATTTCTCAAAACACGAAGTACCTACCGTCATATTGATCGTATTTATTAGTAACATCTGTATTGCCAGGTATCATCACTCAATTTTTTGCCAAGTTAGTATCAACTTCGTAATTTCCATCATCTTTGTTTGCAAGTATCATCCTTGAAAACGTTTAACATTTTTTATAAGAATCGGTCCGAAACACAGACATAGGAATTAATAGACGAGAAGATAATGGCGAGGGGTAAAATCAACTGTTGAAGAACGAAGGGAGTGAAGCTGACTGTGATTCGTCAATAAATCAATCTGACAGTAAATAGGCATCTCGCATTATAATATCACCATTTACTTCTTAAAAGTAAAATCTGCTTTTGAATGAATAGACATTTTTACATGGGAGCGCAAATTACTCGCCACGTTATGAACAAATTTGCGAAGTCCAAATTCGGCAAAAAAATTCGGTTCCATTTTCAGAGTCGAATATTTCGTTTAAGTATTTAGTTAAGACACTTTTATAAATGTTCATAATTTACTTCCCAGCAACCAACCAGCTTTGTGTTTCGCGTCCAGACGTTTCTCGATGTGATAGTAACAACTGATTCATATTATACGATGTGAATATGCTTAAAATAAAGTAAAATAATGCTTATATATGGAATGTAATACGACAATTGGGTTTATTCTCTTTTTCACATCTATTTTTACAAGTTTTCATAGTACAAGTCAACATTTTGCCGTGTTATTTCGTAAAATGAACCGATGATGCCTCGACCATAGTTCGCACAAGAATGATGACGTCACGTTTTCAAATTTCACTTGAGGCCATACGCGAGCACAGCCGGCTCCAATGGAACCGGTATGGGGAGTGGGGATAATACGCTTTTAATCACTTAGGGCAGGTCTACTAATATTCATATGTCTATGGTCCGAAATCTCTATGTTTTGCTGTCTTAAATTTCAGATGGTCTCTGGTGCGCCTTGGTCAGAAAAGTCTTTGGTATTTATTGATTCTATCGTTTTATTCGATAATTAATTTAAGGCGATGCTTAATGATAAATAGTAATTTTCGATTAATCTTTATAACGAATTTGTTTATATTATGAATACCAAAAAATATGCATTAGATAAATTGAAGCTTTTCCTATCGTTTCCCTTGAATAGAATACAAATAAACATTTTAATTACTCAATAAAAAATATAAATGTAAACGACTAAAAAATTTATTTATTCAATCGAAATGTATGAACGCATAAATGAAACAACTTTAAAAAAACACAATATTAAGGCTTAAATTTTCTGTGACAGTTTCTTTTGATTAACTTTTTTGCGTTCTTATAAAATTGTTTACAAAATAAATGAAAACCAATTATTCGCTCTAAATCGAGCGTTTCTAGACTCCGTTTGCCAAGCGATTTTAATGCTTATTACCTATTTTCGTGACGATATAAAGCATACCAAGAATATACATATTTTTTTAGATGTATTTGAACAACTATTTATCAAAATATCATGCATTATGTACGAGACAAGTTTGAAGGTTATATATACTTAAGATTCAAATGTAAAAAATATATTTCGAAGACTTTTTACGTAATACTTTCTTGGCGTTTGCTTTATTTGCTTTCATACGCCCAAATGGAATTTCACATATTATTAAATAACAGACAAAGAGTTAAGGGATGTACTTGACTTACTTAAACCAGTGATTCTTGATATGATTTCGAGTAAAAAATGTTAACTTGATTTTGGTCTCAGGTGACAGGTGCAAATAAATAGCTCATATAAAAAGTTATAATTTATTCGATTAGACTATATTCATATTGTTTACACGATGTCTAGAAACGTGCGAAAACTAGTGAATCTACGTCATCTTTAGAACATAAAAAAACAATTTTTCAATTTTTTTCATAACTATGGGGTTGGAAAAACTTTTGGATTCGGGTCTATGCTTCGACGCATTAAATATAAATTTAAACAGTTCATATAATTAAGCTATCGATTGTAGTTCAAATTTTATCTAGAAACTTCCAACTTCAGGCTCGATTTACTCGAAAAATTAAGCTAAAATCAAAAAGTTATACTACAAAATTATTGCAAATGTGATGAAGGATCACCTGTTTATCGTTAGTAAATGAAAGGAAATAAGGTTTATTCACCAGTATAAGTTGCAACACCCTGTGACTAACGTGAATTTGCTTACAATTAAGATGAACATTACTGTACTGGGTAAGTGGGTAAGAACTGTAGATAACCATCGAACAATATTAATATTATCGATGACTGTGTAACCATTGATTGTGGTAATCGAGTCCAACTTTCGCGAATGATTTAAATCGATCATAACTCCAGACTGACCGTCAGACGTCGCCATCGAAATGATAGATTTATAATCCATTGTTCAGTTATTGCGAAGGTTTATGAACAGAAATTATGACTACCTTCCTGATCTTGACATGGTCATGTCATGTCAGTCTTCGTAATAAATAGTAAAATAACTGTTTTTGTTGTAGTGGTTAGCAATAATTGTTACTTTCAGTGTCATCCGGCTACAAATTCAGAATCATATGGTTTGCGATTTTCAAGGCCAAAAGTGTCATCGTGATCAATGTTTGGGTTATTATGCATAGGTCGTGATGATGAACAGCGTAACGCTGTCCGAGACGTTGGCTAAAAAAGGATGAAGCACAACACGGCATAGTGACCCAAAAATCAATCAACGATAAAATGCAAAATCCTGTGATTTTAGTTTGAAAATTTGATTGCTTTAATTAAATAGGTACTGCGAGTGGAACACATCTGGCCTTTGCTATATTCGAGTTTTTTTTCTTTCTACAAGCCTAAAAAAATAACATTGGGAGATCCTAAAAAAAAGCAGAGACCAAGAAGAAGCGTATTGGACAAGATTTTTTTTTTCTTCGTTTTTATTTATTTATTTAAGGAGAAAACACAGATACAGACAGTAATTAAAAGATAATTTTGTAAAACAATAACTTGAGAATTCGCCTGCATCCTAACTATTTCTCACAGATTGACTGGTAGATAACAATTTTAAATATTTTTTTACATGTAAATAAGGAAAAAGTATAAAAGAAAATTGTTTTGTATACTATAGATAATGCACAGTGTCAAATTAAAGTGTACAAATATTTTTTATAGAAGTTTAGAGATAAATCATAAAAAAGTACTTAAAGAGTATAGTGAATGAAGTAAGTACACATTTTCTTTTTTTATAGGAAAACAGACTTCAATTTCCTATCAAAAGTAATATATGTATCAAAAAATATGTCGGAATCCTTCAGGTTTTGGTTTTTATTATACAATTCGCACATTCTTCTGATTGGATCCCTGACACCAGCATTTGTGCGCGTCCGGCTAATATGGAATAAGTCGTTAAGCCTCGTCGTTCTGGGTGGTATTTTAAAGTTTATTAGATTGAGTAAGCCAGGACAGTCGATAAAGTAGTTACAGATTTTGTACAAGGTCATTAGGTCAATGTAAGTTCGCCGGTTAGTAAGAGTGGAGACGTTATATTTCGAGAGCATATTTGTGTATCCCCGTTTAGGTGCGCTCATTCTGTGGTAACGCAGAAATTTCTTCTGGATACTTTCAATATTTTCTTTATAGATATCGTAAAGTGTAGTCCATATGGAGGTGCAGTATTCAAGTTGAGAACGGACCAGCGTATAGTAAAGCAGAAGGTAGGTTTCAGATTTTCGAAATACGCGGCTGTTTCTGATAACAAAGCCTAGCATGCAGTAAGCTTTATTCACAATGTTTTTAATGTGCGCATCGAAATGAAGTTTGGAATCAAAAAGTACGCTAAGATCCAGCGGTTTTCTATATTGAAATTATATCGGGACCCATAAGAAAAAACGTTTGCTTTACGCGATCATTATTTTGATGCGAACGATGTAAAGATGAATAAGTATTTTGGGACGGTACTAAATCGTCAAAAAATGTTAACTAAAGCTTTTAAATCTAACGAACGCATCGTGTTATTTGCCGTTGTCGTTGCCGTCAATAAATCATCGAAATACACGATACCGAACAGTCAGTTATATATGTTCACAATCAGTAATACACACATACATTATACACAATAACGAACAGTCATAGCAACGCTTGGGTACAGCTAGTAATAAGATAAAGTGATAAAAACACTGAGACACATAACAACAAAATAGTGATTTTAAACTCTCTGATGCATACGAATTGTATACTTCGAGTGTTTATTATTACTATTACTTTGAAATTTACAGACGACCAAACTGTGTTAAAGTACTTTCGTTTGTTTGTGTTAAAATATTTTTATCGTCTGGTTTATCACCTGCGACTTTTTACGACTGTTTGTTCATATGTGCGGAGTGTTTTATCTTCAGAGCCCGCATAACTCTAGTATTCGTTGGTTTTACAAGAGGAACATTGCCTATAATCTCTCTAGCAACAAGAAGTAGCAACTCATCTAAAATGTGTTACATATTACTTATTGTTAAAAGAAATACTATTTTATAAACTAGATAAAATTGTCTGTGAATTTTTTGCATTTGAAAAAAAAACCTCGTTCGTTCTAAAAAATAAATGTTTAATATCAAATATGAAAATGTTAACATAAAAACTTACCAAGACATTTTGACTCGGAACATTAATAATTTTGTAAGAATTCGATATTTATAAAACATATTCGTTTTGTGTAGGTAATTAGTAATAAAACCGAAACTTCACTTTTTATGCCGTTTATACAATAAAAAAATTTAAATATTTTTTTTTTTTACTTTTAACTGTCAATGAAAAAGTGCTGCCAATTCCTAATCATGCTCTTTGATGATTTAAAAAATTTTATCCATGTGATAATATATAAATATTTGATACAAACTGTGAAGAATAATTATTTATCTTTTCAATGACGAACATATGACATATCTATGCATTATAGAAAAAAGATAAAAATACTTTTATAATGTATTAAGGTTCCGGTCGGATCTGTGCTTCAGAGGCTATAGTGGAATATGATGTTACTATGATGTTGCTAGTGATGTCCTTCCGAGACCTGAAGGGTTAAATAAATAAATGAAAACTGAGAACATGTAGAAGAAGCCTGAAAAAGCCTGCGTGGTTGAAGGATAGGGCTTTTGACTCTGAATTCTGATGTTCAAAACCTAAATTCAAATTTGTTTTGATTCGCTATAAATTCAATTTAAATAATGTATAAGTAAACTTGTGGCAAGCTTCAGAGTGGAAGATACTCTCAGTATCGCACTGGTGAAAGACCACCAATAAAAATTGAAACGTGGCTTGAATTGGCTTTAGCCGTTTTTGGTGACCGGATCTAAATAGCCACGTACCTACTTTCCACCCTACCCCACTCTCTTCAGCCATACCCCACTGCATAACCCAATTATTTGGTTTGCCATGGTAACACTGTATTTACATTATGTGGGATATTTTGAATAGAGTCACAATTACTTTCTCAGTTAATCGATTTAACCGGTAATAAATCATTTTAGACATTATAAAAATTGAATTTGGGTGTAAATAGAATCAAATTTGTTATTAGAATCATACATTCTTCTTCTTCTTTATGTGCCGTATCAGGTCCCCCCGACGTTGGCGATCACTCTAGAAAATGTCTCTTTGTCTTGCGCTGCCGGAATAGCTCCTCCACACTTCTAATGCCGGTCCACTCTCGTATATTTCGCAGCCAAGACATTTGTCTCCTACAAGGCCCTCTGCCTAAGTAATCAGAATCATACATAAGTGGCCTTTTTTATTTTGTATTTTGATATTCTAGATTCTTATTTGCCACGAAGTGGTGAATCATTTAAATTTATTGAATTTAAAGTTAATGTTCTCTATACAAATAGAACGGCGTCATATGCGCCTCTAATATTTTACCTCATATTGGTGTTTTAAATGTTACCTTATTATAGACTTAGAGGCTGTGATGTATGCCAAATGTAGCTGGTGCCAATGTGGTGTAGAGGCTGAGTCAGAGGCGGATTAACTGTTGAGAGCGCCCTAGGCAAGCACCTCATCGGCGCCCCTCTAGCGACCACATATTATAAATTTTAACAAGTACCTAAAGTAGCCGAATTTGTAGTTAGGTGGGTTTTACGTGAAAATAAAAATTTCGTGGGAGGGGGGGGGGGGGTGGCTAGAGAATTTCAAGAAAATAAAATTTGTCCCGAAAAAAAAAATTGATGGGGGGGGGGGTGGCTAGAGAATTGTTTAAAATTGATGTTTTTACGTGAAAATTATGTTTTTAACTTGACTCTGAAGTAGCCCGATCAGTCGCCTTTTAGATTTTTTCAGCGCCGATTCTCGTTCTGAGTAGCCTAAATGGCGATATATCGCCCTCGTTGGCAACACTGCCAGCTATCTTTTTTTTACATACCAAGTTTCATCACAATCGGTTCAGTAGTTTTTTTGTATGAAGAAGTAACATATACCTATACAAACACACACATATACACTTTCGCAGTTATAATAGCAGATAAAAACCCGCTCCGCGGGTTTTTTGCTGCTAGGCCCTGCGGGCGGCACTTGGTTGGGCTTTGCCCAGTTTAAGTGATACTTGTTAGTGATACATATTAGGTCATTCACAGAGAGAGGGTGAGTATATATTGTAAATAGATTAAATATGCCCCTGAGGTGATATCTCACAAAAACGGCGCTATAAAAATTGTCCAATAAATAAATATAATGTTAACATTTTATTGCGTACATATGCATTGATATACAACGGAAATAGATAATATTATGTAATCTTATTAAACTTTATTTCAATCACAAATAACTTTGTTTACATAACTTTATTATATACAACCACTACATGTTTCATGAACGATGTTCACCTCATCAGGAGTAAGTATACTCCGAAGTCAAAAATTAAATATAGATTACAATTGGAAAGAAGAAGTGGAAGGAGGGGGGAGAGGTTAGAGTGGGCGGGGTTTATAATAATTAGGAATTACAATATCGTTAGACGGAAAAGACCAGTTGAGAGGGAAAATATTTATAAAAGAGTTTTTTTTTAAATCTTGTTTATTATATCTACTTTTATATTAACATGTTTTCTAATTTCTAAAAATATAAATTATTTATTTGCGATGCTTTATATCCTGTGTGAAGCATTTTAAGACCCGAAAAAACAAATAGCATATAACCCTAAAACAATATATTTTATAAAACAAAAAGCATTTTATAACGGTTATTCTAATAAATTGATAGTTGAAATACTAAATAAAAAAATTAAACATGATCTCTACAAATGGTAAATTTACCCTATTTCTAAAGATAGATATAAACAATGGCGTAGAATTCTATTTGTGGATAATGATATTTCCAAAATTAAAAATAAAAACTTTCCTGGTACTATTCAACCGGCGTTTTACACTACTAACAAAATGAAGAAATATATTCTTAATAATAAAGATATCGATAACCAAACAAAAAAATCGGGAGTTTATAAACTCAATTGGGATGATTGTAATTTCTTTTACAAATGTAGAACCAATAGAAACTTTGAAGTCAGAACTAAAGAATATCTCGAAGCTCTAAATGGAAATAGTGAATCTGAGTTTGATCATCTTTTGAATAATGATCACACTTGATAAAAATTCAGGTCTTAAAATACTTCACACAGGATAAAAAGCATTGCAAATAAATAAGTTTGATATTTTAGAAATAAGAAAACATGTCAATATAAAATCAAATATAATTAGTAAGCAAAAAATATAAACCCTCTTTTAAATATTTTCCCACTCAACTGGTCTTTCCGGTCAAACGATATTGTAATTCCTACTTCTGCCCACTCTTACCCCTCCCCCTTACTACCACTTCTTCTTTCCAATTGTAATTTATATTTTATTTGACTTCAATGTATACTTACTCCTGATGAGGTGAACTTCGTTCATGTAACATGTAGAGGTTGTATGTAATTAAGTGATGTAAACAAAGTTATTTATGTTTTAATAAAATAAATAATGCCATCACAAAGTGATAAGCTTCCAGAAGAAATCTTCATATTAAACGTGGTCCCGTAATTTTGCGTTGGTTAGATGCACATTTAAATATACGCGCCAGTCATTTGGTTCGTTCTTATACCGCCAGAGGGGCAGAGTGGTCGAATTTTGCCTGCAGACCCCCTTTCGGGATTTAAGCGAAACATACTATTTGAATTCGACCAATCAGAGGGCCTACATCGTCCAGACGCAAGGGTATTAATACTATCAGATAATTAATAAAACATAAAAAATTTAAATGATTAATTATTTATGTAAAGGAATAAGTACTCACTAATAAGTACCTACCTAGAAATGCCTAGGATCCCTTTGTGTTTAAATTACAAGCTCAAAATACATGTTTTATGTTCACATGAGTTTTCGTGGCTTTCTAATCTATTCGATGCGTTCTTCCAATCATTAAAACCAACATCCTGTTTTCCAAAACTAGTTCCACCACCGAATAATAAACAAGGTCCACAATAAACTTTACCTGTGCTTGGAGAGTAAATAAGCCATTTCCTTGGAAGTTTTTCTCTATTTAACAACTTTCTTTCAAACATTGTTTTTGTTAAAAAACGTGAGATTTTATCTTCATATATTCTCTTACTCAATGAAAAATCTGCATTTTGATTTTGATTAAATCCATTAATTGCAATGTATTCTTGTGTTTCGTTATTGATATCCCAATTGACTGGGTCACATCCCACGATAAACAGTCTATTTTGCGACTGCCTCACAACTTCTACGGCTGACGGAGTAGGCAGCATGGACAAATCGTGTTGTTTAGAACTAGTAGGAATTTCACATTGAATAGACTCGGTAGAAGACGCACTGTGAATTGCGTTAGAAAATTCCGAATCATCACTTTTTAATTTAGAAAAAAATGTCTCAATATGTTTCGTATGCTTTATAATATTTTGATTTTTTTCTTCTTTTTCCTTAGCCTTCCTTTTATAAGCTGCACCACTAGGTTTCTTCTTCAATTCACTCATTATTTGGGTAATGAACTAAAACGCAATGTACTAATTAATTCACACAAATACCGCTGCGAGTACGTAATCAATAGAAGCGCGCGTAACCGGCAACATCCAAGCTGAAAGTGATGAGTGTGACTGTCACCCCGTCATCCGTTCGGAAGTCCGGTGCCGGCCGCTTAGCCCCTGCCCCCGCTGCGCCCTTTGCCCTGCAATCTAGCAACGCCCGCGAACGAATCCACGAGCGAGCGGTCTTCTATTAAAAAATCATGCGATGGAGGCATGGAGGAATAATCAAGAAGGCGAGTATGCTTTGGAAGCTCTGCATCTCTACAGAAGTAAATAATATTTTATATTGTGTAAGCAGGTGCATACTTACTTACAAAATTAAGTTTATATATATATTTTTTTTAATTCTAGGGGCGCCCGCCGGCGCCCCTTTGTAACTGGCGCCCCTAGGCACGTGCCTACTTTGCCTTAGGGTTAATCCGCCACTGGGCTGAGTATTACTGTAGCGGGTGAAAGTCGTACTCAATAATGATACTTGATCTGGTACTGATATTTATTGGGGAACTGCTTGTGACAAAAGAGCACACAACTAACGTGCATCGCCTTTTATAAGATCTTGCAAGCATTCCATCTCGCTTGCACTCATCCACATTCGTACAGACATCACAGAGGCCTTGTATTTTCTCGGCAGGAATTAAACCCTACTAAAATTGTATGGTTTTGAGCATCATATTCTTCAGCTTCAGGATCACCAGCAGCCAACCTTGGCTATATACTACATACGTGTCTGCGCGTCTTATGTTGGACGATGGAGGGAACTTCAGCTGTGCCTTATTTTTGGGAATTCCTCCGCTTTCGCCTATGGAATAAGAATACCTTAACCACAGTTTGGTTTTGGTTAAATTGGATTTACATTCAATAAATAAAATTGATCTACAAATTAAACACAAAAACATTTAAGAACAATCTTTGAAATGAAAACACACCTAGTGCAATTTCCAATCAGGCAGCGCAGGTTCCACAGAGCGCTGTACAAGTGTACAGCTTTGAGCATATTGTTAGAAATCTATTTGTATTCCACGTACAATGATAATCAGCGCCTAACTGTAGTTAAATTCTCCAAGGCGGTTCTACCGGTTATTCTCGGCTTTCTCACTATTGCCTGCATTTCCTGTAACGAACTATTATACTGCTTCTTTATTTTACCTACGATAATTCAAGTTATTATTGTTTTTATTACCTGCTCAAGGGAATTGAAATTATAATATATATCGGACGTTAGTTTAAAATTCCAATTCACCATATTGGTGTCGCGAAGCTGCGACTACACTATATTTTTAAAGGTGGTGCAGATCAAAGCCCTATGCCACACGCTCAAAGGACCAGTCCCAAACTACACCGAATGCTAGGTTATGGGACGATTTATGCATCCGACAAACCCGATAGACAATGCAATAGTCAAAAAGGTATAAATCTGGGCTTCTGGAGCACAAGATAAGCCCAGATTGGAATACAGGAAAGATGGACTCACCCGTTGAAGATTACCACACGTCTCCAGGAGTTTTGGATGATTTCACTTCACAAATATATAATCACCCTGTCTGATATTAGTTATCACTACGAACTCTGATGAGCAACTGACGACTTGTCCGATTTTACGTGTGTCGCAACAATCATTTTATTATGGTGACATTTTGGGATGGGTAAAAGGGTAGGTAGGACACTTGCAGGATTTTGTATTGACATTACACTTGTCCATTAAGCCTGTGGATGCATACCTAACAATCCCCTATATATTGCGCGAACACATATGTTATGTAAAACATGTACATATTAAATGTATGAATTTTAATGAAGTAAGGAGTGTGAGCCAAGACCGAAATGCGGTCCATCCTCCCTGCCTACTTTAAACATGCATGATGGCTAGTTAGTTAGTTATAGAGTCAAATCATTTTTCCTGTTCAAGTCAATCTGTCAGATTCAGAAGTCATACATAACCTCACATGTAAATCTACTATTAATTTCGATCTTATTTGAGATTTTCACAGCCAAAAGTACCTATTAAAGTACCTTCTTATTTCAGCCAACGTTTCGGGCAGTATTGCAGTGTCCCTGGGAAGTGTGTCTGAAGTCCTGGGAAGACTCAAAACACACAGAGCATGCCTCTCGATAATTGACGGCTGCACCAAAACTAAAACCAGAAAACCATTTTAAATTATACTGTACTGTTAGAGGATTGCAGCTGGCAACACAGTATCACATCTACATCACGTCTTAGACACATTACGCTATACGCATAACGAATAATTTGGGCGTGGCCTACACGTATTATATGCTGAGGTGTCACACTATACTCTTCCACAGGAGAGGGGGTCAGATCAATTAAGGAACAGCCGCGGAATATCATTTATTTGGATGGGATCTGTCAATTTGACAAACGACAGCCGCGTAATTACGGCGCTCCGTAAATTTTTCTGACCCCTTCTCCTGCCGTAGGTAGGATAGGGGTTCGCATAATTTTCAAATATCGCCTGGCTAGCAAATCACGGCGCATCTTCGTCGCCACGCCCACACTTATAACACAATATCATCTTTAAGGTGTTACAGGTCTGTATAGGATTGTGTGGCCTCATGAACTTATAGCGTAATCTGTCTACCCATTTATACAGGGTTTTCCAATAAGAGGTGTTATTTTGAATAGCCCGCTATTTCGGTAGTTGTTACTTTTGAAGCTGTCATTTTTTGACATTTGACAAGTAAAAACTACGATCTAATAAAAATGGATTCAACAACGCATTTAAATTATTAAAATTCACTTGAGTGCAAATGCAAATCATCTTGAGTGATGAGGCCCATTTACACCTCGGTGGCTTCGTCAACAAGCAAAATTGTCGCATCTGGGGCTCGGAAAACCCAAGATTTATTGTTGAAAAGCCTCTCTATCCTCAACGTGTGACTGTTTGGTGCGGTTTATGGTCCGGCGGAGTCATTGGACCTTACTTTTTCGAAAATGAGGCTGGAGCAACAGTTACGGTGAATGGATTGCGCTATCGAGAGATGATTAATGATTTTTTATGGCCGGAATTGGATGGTATTGATCTGGACAGCGTTCACTTTCAACAAGACGGCGCTACGTGCCACACAAGCAACAAAACCATTGATCTTTTACGATTGAATATCAAAATAACACCTCTTATTGGAAAGCCCTGTACATAGGCACACACTTTTCCACAATCTTAGATTACACGTTTGCCCTGATGATAGACACTGTAATGCTGTCGGAAACATTGGCTAAAGAAGGATGTAGCGCAACACGGCATAATACACCAAAAATACATAATTGTACTGCTATTAATTTGTTCTAAAATCGGTGTTGCAGTAGTAACGAGAAGTTTTTTAAAACAACTTACTGCTTTTTTTAACTTTACAGTTTACAGTTTATGTTTATTTATAGTTTTGTCGCGCGTTAGTTCCTGCAAAGTTAACTGTGTCAAGCTACTTAATAATAGATACACTATTATTTATTCAGTAGAACCGAAAATAATTTTATTGTTTCTACTTTTCTTTTCATGCCATACCTTTACAATTTTCAATAAAAAGCAATAAACGTTAATACGACTAACGACAATTCCGACAAAAGTGAAATGTGGCAATTAATTTAATCGATATTCCCGATTCGTCGATCATTGATAGAATTTTGACTTAACGAAGGTTTTATTGTCGAAATATGTTAATATTAATGATCAGTTAATTTTATGATATTTATTTGGAGGCAATTTGGCTGTAAGCAGCAGATAACCGTTTGATATCAGGTAAATATTTGAAGTTCTTCTGAAATAACTTTTTTGTTAGTGTTCTTGGCATATATGTTTTCCTGATGATTTTCCAAATTTTTGCCACTCTTTTTAAATTTGTAGGCACACGGAGAAAAATGAGTACTGCAATTTATTCAGAATCCCTTCAAACTGTTTGTAATGCGGTTAAAAACGGAATTGCAGGCCATTTTCTGAAAAACTTTTATAAATTCATAATATAGCGGAACACGTGTTCATGCACATATATATAAATAACATCAAAAAATGACACACGTGATCGCAATAGGTGAATCAAGAGTGGACTGTAAAAATGAATTGTGAACTTTGAAGTTGCGACAACTATGGTTGTAGAAGGTGAACAAGAAGTAGGGAAGGAATCCGACTTAACCCATTGATGTTCTTTAAACATGTTGATGGTTGGTTACACTCACAGGAGATATGATTTATTTTATGCAGAAGCTTCTATAACATCCAGGTTGGATACGAAAGACACCGAGGGAACCGAATATATTCACTGCACAGGCCTTCTACCCTGAGGTGATATCAAGAACAGCACTGAACGCAAATAGATGTTTAACAAACAGGCTCCATCAATAAACTTCTTTGATATTTACTTTTATTGTTGTAAAATGTCACACAAACAGGTGGGTATAGCCAGATAACGATGAGTACTTGTATGTAAAAATGGGATGGGAGAACGCAAGAACAATGTTAAAGGAAGATAGTTGCGTCAACAAACCATCATTGATGAATATAATTTTACCAGGACGAAAGATTATTAGTTGAAAAACGTTAGTGAAACTGCAGTAAGATTAGTAATATTAATGGATATATTCCAAAATATTACCTTCTTTCTGACTGTTCAATTTGAAAAAACTCACATAAAAATACTTGAACCGATCTTATTTTATCAATGTTTTTTTATTGTATCCTGTCTCTCGCCAATTAAAATTATTTTCAACTGAATTTATTACTGTTTTATGTTTTAAAATGAGTTTTAAGTGGTAATCCTGCCATCTTCTGGAATTCGGCAGAATTTGAAGTAGGTACTTAAACATATAATGGCGCTATAAAAATCTCTGAATGTTTTTTTTACATATTTCTTCAATGGCCACTTCGATGGGGCTTATCATAACGATATCAGTGACGTGGCGAAAAACTCACAAACACAGGGCAATTTTACATACCTGGTTTTTGAAATTTGTGCAATTTTCTTATGGTTTTGTTATTATATAATATTTTTTTTTGCATATAAGGAATATCTTGGAAAGTGTTTATTTATTTATTTATTAACGCCCTTTTTCGGGGCTTTAGCTTCTTGTTCTTAGAATTTCAGACTCTTCGGCAATTTCCCATTCAGCCTACGGCCGCAACGCCACTGATTGTGATATTATTTTTTTGTGAGGATATTTTTTATTTTGTGTACGATTGAATTAGGGAAAATAAAGTGGTTATATAAAAAAAAAAACAGCTAGGAAAAAGTGTGTTAAAGAAATAAAGTTTTTTTATTAGTTGAATATTGTTACGTGTTGAGGAAATTCTGTCATATATTAATGTAGCTGGATATGAAGATAACAGTTACATAATTATTAGATTGGTCTTTACCCCTTTCAAAGATTTTTTAAACTAATTCTTGTTATTTTCTTTGCTTACAGGTAAGTTCATGAAAACTTGAAACATATCACTGTTCTGGCACTATTTCAATAGTGGGTAAGTAAGTACACGAATACTTTAAATATTTCACTGTTCTGGCACTATTGCAATAGTGGGTAAGTAAGTACATGAAAACTTTAAATATCTCACTGTTCTGGCACTATTTCAATAGTGGGTAAGTAAGTACACGAAAACTTGAAATATCTCACTGTTCTGCCACTATTTCAATAGTGGGTAAGTAAGTACATGAAAACTTTAAACATCTCACTCTTCTGGCACTATTTAAATAGTAGGTAAGTAAGTACATGAAAACTTTAAACATCTCACTGTTCTGGCACTATTTCAATAGTGGGTAAGTAAGTACATGAAAATCTGTCGCCTGTTTCAAAAAAGGTTAAAATTGTTTTCGCGATTTCGAACCGTGATTTGCAAATATCGTTTACATTTATACAAGGGTTCAAACATAATACATCTTAAATGTGACATCGATGTTCCAAACGCGTCCTATTTATTATATTGCTTGTTAAATGGCATTTAAAAATAATACTATTGCAATACCGCAGGCAAAATAAGGCATAGAATTCTAATCACGTCTCTTGTTATGCACAGAAAGGGCGTGATTTATTAGTACGCATTCGCCTCCCACACCTCGCATTTATTCCGGACGACGCGTGTTTTATATGTTACATAACTGATAAACAACCATGCATGTTTGGTTAGTGGTTGTAAATTTTATAACAGGTGTATTAGTAAGGCTAAATCTAAGCATTTTTACGATTTCCGCCACCGTTACAAGTTCTGAGTATCGGCATCTGTGGTATGACATTTTTGAAAGCCTGCAATCGGATTATATAGGGTGTTAAGGGACGTACTTGACTTACTTTAACCAGATTTTCCTGACAGTATTTGGAGTGAAACATGTTAAGGTTAAACGCAACGCTCGTTGTATTCTACGTGTTCACAGATGGCGTTAATTAATTAATTTTGTTTAAATACGCTTTTGCAAGGTATTGCTTTACAGTATTAAGACAAATTATTTGTTTGCGCCCTCATATACGCAATATGAATATGAATAAATAGTTTTGTCCATATAAAAACTCAATTCTATCGAGAAAGGCATACAAATACAATATTGGATTGAATCATCGGTAAAATATTGTATTTGTGTGCCTTTCTCGAAAGAATTAAGTCTTTAAACGAACAAAACTATTGATTCATATTCATATTGCGTATATACGGGCGCAAACAAATGATTTGTCTTAATATTGTAAAGCAATACCTTGCAAAAGCGTATTTAAACAAAATTAATTAATTAACGCCATCTGTGAACACGTAGAATACAACGAGCGTTGCGTTTAACCTTAAGGTTAAACGCGACGCTCGTTATACTCTACGTGTTCATAGATGGCGCTAATTTATTTATTTTATGAAAATACGCTTTTTTAAAGGTATCGCTTTACAATATTAAGACAAATTGTTTGCGCCCGTATATACGCAATATGAATATGAATAAAAAAATTGTATGTTAATAAACTCAATTCTTTCAAGAGAGGCATACAAATACAATATTGTATTGAATCATCAACACAATATTGTATTTATATACCTTTCTCGGAAGAATTAAGTTTTTAAACGAACAAAACAATAATTTGTATTAATATTGTAAACCAAGGTGGTCCAAGAGTGACAAAATGGTTGTTGGATCTAGGCAGGACTGATTCCAAAATGATACTAGAATCACTGGTTAAAGTGAGTAAAGTATGTCCCTTAACACCCTGTATTTACTCAGCTAAAATATATATAAAATTTTACACAGTTTATGTAAAAGTTTATATATATTTTACATAGTTTTAAAACTTTTACATAGTTTATGTCCGTATTACGTATGTCCGTCTTGTCTGGGATGAGATAATTCTAAAATGACAGGTGATATATTTTTGTGTCCAATTCAATAAATTGAATTACGATATATGACTAATAGGTCATTGAACTGCTGAAGATTATGCTTTATTTTGGTGTTTTATAGTAATAAACATAATATTAATTATGTGTATTTCCGTAATAATTTTGTAAAAACCGATTGAAAGCAAAGCTTAGCGATTTTACGATTTCCTGGCTAGAAGTTACATATGGCAGAATCGGAATTGCCTATAAAATTTAATAACCTAACATTAATTAGCAACCAAATATTAATTATTACTATTGCAATCTTGCACAACACATTTCTTTGTTCTTGGATGACTCCGTGTACAGCTAGGCGGTCAAAATAGTCACTTAAGACGACATGTCTTTGTTCTTGGATGACTCCGTGTACAGCTAGGAGGCCAAAAGAGTCACTTAAGACTACCTGTCTTTGTTCTTGGATGACTCCGTGTACAGCTAGGCAGCCAAAATAGTCACTTAAGACGACATGTCTTTGTTTTTCGTCTGTCAAAATATTTTCACTTGGGTTTCTTCAAAACGCTACTGCATACTAATATCTCGTCGAAGCTTGTTCCACTAGTAGTTGTAGACCGGATTCGATAGTTTTAGTTAGAGCGTAGAGATTTGGAGGTAAAATAGCGGAACCTATTTTTTCGCTTCATGTCTCATCTAAATATAAAACATCATATTTCTTTATTTGTGATCTCCTTACAACGGTTATGCACCAATACATTACGTAGAAGATTGCAAACTTGAGGTACATATAGTATAAAAGGTCATAGGGGAAGTTTTACAACTCCCCGATTTCAAGTCCCCGCATTCCGAATTTCTACCGATTTATAAAGTATTTCTCTTAAATACTTTGTGTTAAAAAAGTATATGTTATTTTTGAAGATAATATCTGTACATTTGTAGAGCTAAAACGGTAATTATATGAAATTCCCTAGATAGAAAAAAACGCAAAGTATGCTCTTATAATTATTCGAAACACATTTTGTTTTGTTATTTAATGTGTTAAATATATGAAAAAATCATTGTATCTAACGCAACTTGGACATTTTCAGATTTTTGCTCTATTTCAAGCGAGTTGTGTTATATTAAATATTTTTACTTAATTATCGAAGTTTTTAAATATAATCGCGCTATCTCTATCACTTGTATTTAACGCTTACCACGGAGCCTTAAGCAGTTGAGACGCTCTCTTGATGGTGCATTCTGACAAGTTGAAGTCTTCGCTTTCGGAGTATAAAAAAGTGCATGGGATCTCCCACGAGTGGACTTGTTAGGCACATATAAATTAACCTCTTCCAACATAGGTGGATCAAGTATAGTTGATATTAACTTTAAAAGATATCTAAACATTTTTTTGGGGGGCTTCTAAGAACAAGTATGGATACAGGAATGGATATTATGTATATTTTCTCATTTACAGGAAATGCATAAATCTCTTTTGAACTTTTCTAGTCCTTTTTTTATTTTATTTATTGTTTTTGTGTTTAATAAAATAAAATACCCCCTCAGAATAGGAAATATTACTATTTAATATAATACTTTATTTATATAATACTATTTTCACAATGATTTTATCACTATATCGGTTTAACCGGTAATAAATCATTTTAAATTGGGAGGGGGTAAAATAGAATCATACAAATAAGTCGTCTAAACTTGGTTATAACCATAGTTTGAAAATGGCCTTGAAATCCGAAACAGCTGTAACAATAACAAAAAAATACTTGCAGAACTTAATAATTATATTATTAAATTTGATCTAGTCCTCGCTTTTATTGCAGTGTTATGTGTGTCGATCTATAAGTATGAATCAATACTTCTACGGCACCCAGGAAATGTTCTGTCCTCGATCCTACAGTTTGTCTGTTGATTCTGCCGTTAGGTTGTAAGGATTCTCAAGAGAATTCTTGAGAACGGGTCAGAACTGAATGAATATGCATAAATTAAAGACCAATCCTCCATCGAACTATTAATAGACTGTTTCCAAGCTATGGTCATCTTTTCTTCTTCTTCAGAGTGACGAAACAGTATTCTAAAATCCGTTGTGAATCCAAGATTGCGTAATGAGACGTCTGCCTCTCTAAAACCTCTGAACTTTAACGTGAAATGTTGTTAATATTAAAAGTTTTTCAATTGTAACCTTTGAAAAAATCTCTACGATATTTTTTTATAAATAATGGTAGTATGATTTTTATTTATAATTATTAATTACAGCAAGTTGTTACTGCTGTTCAATCGTTACTTTTACAGCATTAATAAGTAAATCTTAACTATGACGCAAAAATTTGTTTGTACATGAAATTAGTACAGGAACTTACTGAAATAATAAATTTCTAACTCATTAAGAATCTCTTAAAATTACTGGTAATCCGGTTAAAAAACGGGATTGCAGGCCCTTAACGAATGAATCGATAGGTTTCCTAGTAAATTTTCAGAAAAACACGAATTTGTTTCCGCGATGTCGCAACACGTGTTCATAAACATTCTAATATTTTCGCATTTAGTCATTGTATATTATCAGGACAAATGCAGGTGGATGGACACGTGTTCCGATGTATTAGGAATTTGCTAAAAGTTTAATAGGAAACGGCCTGTAATCTCGATTTTTATCCGCGTTTTAATTATTTGGGGTTGACGCAGAAATTTCCATCAAAGTTTCCATCATAAGCTATATGGAGTTTTGAATTACCTATTTTACTAATGGAATAAGGCAAGATACCATATGCATAGTTTGTGCCATAGCTGTCATTTGAACAACAAGAAATAAAATTTTTCGATAAAACAGTGTTGATACCTTGAGAAAAAGTTATTTTCTGTGCGAAACCGGGTGGTAAGGCCAGTTATTTTATAAAAGGCACAAGGTGTTATCAGAGTATTTATCGATCATAGAATAGATAGGTACTAAAGATATTTGCATCAAGAACTTTTCTCATTTTATCTTATTAGCATTAGAAGATTGTTAAACAATATTACTATCAATATTTAACTAATTTTTATAGCGCCATTTTCGAGTAGTTCACATTGAAGGGCGTTACAAAGCTCAATTAGAGCCAGCCACAGTTAAATTATATCAGATTAATTAAGATATTTACATAGATAACGAGATTAAAGAAAAATTGAAACCGTCATTTACATATAAAGATGTCACGGAATGTCTTGCTTAATTTTTTATTGATTTTTTTATTTATTAATTTTATTTTAGTAATTTGTACATTTAAGTTTACAAATTACTAATTAATTTGTTACACATAAATATACTACACATTTTCTTGCTTGATGTGGCTCCTACACAACATCTTGTTTTTTCCAATTGGGGCAGACTTTAGGTTTTCCGGCAGCGCATTATAGTATGTATTTCATCCCTTTATATTTTTATTTTATTATTTATTTATTGGATGATTTTTATAGCGCCGCTTTTGCGAAATATCACCTCAGGGGCGCTGTACAGTTAATGCAGATATTACAAAAAAAAATTATAAATATTACAAATTGAAATTAAGTTAAATAAAATGAAGTACAGAAACAGGTGACACGGAGATGGAGAATCTGCTGCAAGAATCCTAGGTGATGAGGAAACTGGACCAGCTGCTGCAGCGAAAGAGTCCACCGCGTCCACCAACAGTGCCAGCACGAGGTTCGTCATCCTTCCAGGTATGTGTCTGCTGCTAATAGAGCGCTGACACAATGTCCTCTCATGGATTCCAGACCTTGGCAGCACCGCTGTGACATTCGACGAAGGTAGAGGATGGAGACTCTGCAGCAAGAATCCCAGGTGGTGAGGAAACTGGACCAGCTACTGCAGCGAAAGAGTGCACCGCGCCACCAACAGTGCCAGCACGAGGTTCGTCATCCGTCCAGGTATGTGTCTGCTGCTAATTAAGCGCTGTCACAGTATCCTCACATAGATAACAAACCTTGGCAGCACCGCTGTGACGTTCCATCTCCTTGTACACTTGTTTCTGGTGATTATGTTAGTGGTGCATTGTTCCAAAATAAAAGGCGGCGGACGAGATAATAAATCACCTTGGGCACTTGTTAGGGCTTTCAGAGTTTCCAAGAATAACATTGAAAACATCTGGCGTACCTACAGTTACCGATTCGCGAATTTAGAATACTTAAGCGAATTTAGAATATTTTTAGCACAATTTTCGATTTTTCATTTTTGAAACACTGCTCTCTAGTCACATTATTATTAAGTTCTGATTACTAATTGGTAAGTTAATTTAAAATGTTGATTCACTGATTTTTAAAATAACTTCAAAGGGATGTTGCCTCGTTTCCCTTGAAAATACTAAAAAAACACAAAGCGGTTGGAGACGGCATGACGCGTCCAGCTGCCACAAAGGGCGCTTCACAACTATTATGATACTACTATTACTACTATTCTGAGGATTCGCCTTGTCCTTTTTTGGTAGCCTGATTTCATTGCACGTCCTTGTTTTATGTTTGTGTATGTCCTTGTTGTATACAATTTTATTTGAAAAATATTTGGGTAACAGCAGTGGCGGTTCTTCCCTTAGGTCAATTGGTGTTTGACCCCCCAAAATTATAAGACAACAATAATAAATATAATAATCAATTATGTGCATCAAAACATTTAAAATGTAACGCGAAACAGCGGCGGCGGCGAGTGACTAGCAGTGACATCTGTTGTCTCTAATAGAAGCTTTCATTCTCAAGTCCACACGATTCGCTGGGTCAATTTAAAGAATGTCCAATTTGGCATCTTCTGTCCCTACGCGCGCCATAGAATAAACGAGATGGCACTATATTTTTCGTCGAAGTAAAAATTAGCTTCCGAAGAAAGTTTAGGGACGCTTAGGTCATGACCGTGGGGGAGACAACACGGTGAATATTATATGTTTTACAGAGATGGTGACATAAACAAATGTCGTTTTTTCATTTTACACGCTTGTAGTGTGTGGAACAATGGTTGTTTTTCAATTGCATAGTTCGGGAAAGGATTAGAATAATTATTTATGTTGTTATCGATTTAGAATGAAACAAAACAAAAAACGTAAAAAATCATTGTCAAATAGAATCAAACACTGATTTTATTTATTTTAATGTTGTGGACAACTACATTAAAACTTAATATCTTAAAAATAATTTGCCGTAAGTACATGGATTGTGTATTTATTTCCAATTTATTATATTAACATAATATTTATTTAGAGTCCGCGACTCTAAAACTCTATAACAAATTGATATAGTTAATAATATATGGGCATTTTTCACAATATCAAATAAAGATTAGTCACACATTTTTTTCAAATGACCTACCACGACTGAATCCCTAGAGCCGCCTCTGGGTAACAGGTTGTCTACTATTTTGTGTACAAATATCATCGTGTTCAAGGTCAACATATGTTTCACCGTTAGCCAATTTAGTTCCTTGCTATGAAAAGATTCGGTTTTTGTCTAATTTTCTCAACGAAACGAAAAGATCTGATAACGTTATATTTATAGAAGGCCAAAGGTGTCTGTTAAGGTGTAGATTTGTGGATTAAAATAATTATTTTATTTTCAAAACACGTCTGGAAAACCCGTCAACCTAAATATGAAATTAATGACTAGTTTCCTTTAGTAATATATTTTATAATGTAAGCTATGCTAGAAAACAAGCTATTAAGCGAAATTAATACAGGTGTTATAGGTGTTACAGGTGTAGGACAATTATTATTCTGAAAATTATAGTGCCGTAGAAACACGAATAAAAGTCAACAAGGTCGTTGAAAATGACGACAATTTACATCAATAATTCACTCGAAGACGAATGAAGGACAGGTGCAATGGCTGATGGTAGAGTGATATGCTCCTTGTAACCAGTGGTCGGTGGTTCAAAATACAGCGTGTGAAATAAATTTCTATTTACTTTCGTTAAGGTTAAACGCAACGCTCGTTGTATTCTACGTGTTCACAGATGGCGTTAATTAATTAATTTTGTTTAAATACGCTTTTGCAAGGTATTGCTTTACAATATTAAGACAAATCATTTGTTTGCGCCCGTATATACGCAATATGAATATGAATCAATAGTTTTGTTCGTTTAATGACTTAATTCTTTCTAGAAAGGCACACAAATACAATATTTTACCGATGATTCAATCCAATATTGTATTTGTATGCCTTTCTCGATAGAATTGAGTTTTTATATGGACAAAACTATTTATTCATATTCATATTGCGTATATGAGGGCGCAAACAAATAATTTGTCTTAATACTGTAAAGCAATACCTTGCAAAAGCGTATTTAAACAAAATTAATTAATTAACGCCATCTGTGAACACGTAGAATACAACGAGCGTTGCGTTTAACCTTAACAAAGTCATTATCTGCGTCTGTCTGTGCGCTTAGTGCTTCTAAACTACGCAACGGATTTTTTAAATATATATTTTTAATGATAAACTAATGTTTATAAGACAACTTTTTTATGCATAGCACAAAGGATATTAAATTATTGTAAGCTATAATTAGTCGCCTGTAATATCAATACAAATTGAATTATTTTATTGCTTATAATAATTTATTATCCTTTGTGCTATGCATAAAAGCCTTATCTTATAAACATTAGTTTATCTTTTTAAAAAATTAATAATATTTGACAAGTTTAAATATTTCACCAACAAATGTAGGTATAATATGTCTCGACGCCATCTAGTGAGATATTTAGCACTAACAAAGCCTTTCCTACAAAAATAAAGTGGGTTGTTTAGATGAAAAAATATAATAAGCAGTAATTTGTATAATTTGTTCCGGAAGGTTAATATAAATATAAAACATGCTATTATATTTCTATATATAATCCGCCGGACCATAAACCGCACCAAACAGTCTCACGTTGAGGATAGAGAGGCTTTTCAACAATAACTCTTGTGTTTTCCGAGCCCCAGATGCGACAATTTTGCTTTTTGTCTAAGCCACCGAGGTGGAAGTGGGCCTCATCACTCAAGATGATTTGCATTTGATTCACTCAAGTGAATTTTAATAATTTCAATGCGTTGTTGAAGCGTGTATCATTAATGGCATAGTTTCTACTTGTCAAATGTCAAAAAATGACAGCTTCAAAAGTAAAATCTACAGAAATAGCGGGCTATTCAAAATAACACCTCTTATTGGAAAAACCTGTACTTTTACGTAGTGATTTTCCTTCCCAGAACTTCTACTCCTTTCTACTTAAGGAGACCTTCACACACCAATCCCCAAATATGACATAGATCCTGAGGGAAAATATTTTCTATGAGGAGTTCATTAAAAAAAACATTATCATGTATTTGGTTTAGTAATACATCTACGTGTATTAAGATTGAGTGGTTCTTAAGAATCATAAGTTTAAGTTGCATTGAATGAATCCATCTGGCGCCATCAGCTCGTGCCAAGAATTTTAGTTTTTTAACAGAAAAACCATGTCGTAATACTTAAGTATAGTTAGTACGTACGTCTGTCAGTACCTACTAGTGCTCCTTAGCTCAATGGATTAGAAGACCTTGACAACTAATAATAATTATGCTTGAGGTGTTTTCAATAAGCATAATAAGAATGTTTGGTATATACTACTCAGACGAATGGAAAATATTTATCTTTCTTTATTCTAGGTGCAATTTTTGAATGTAAATATATAATTAAAGTTTTTTTTAATATATTTTGCATTTTTGTGTAGTGTTATATTACTTGACCTTCGTCTTGGTATTTGTATATAGATTGGATTATTGCCTGGTAGTAATTTCATTAAAAAAATCCATATTCACGTTGAGAATTGATTTACGCAGTATTTACACAATTCGGAATGTTTTCTCAAATTGTCTCTATGTTAGAATAGGAAGGAATAATTTAATTTGTCTGGTTATTTTCCTTGATTTCAGTGACAGTTTATGGACATTTTACACGATGCTTTTTTTCATACCGATTCCCATATGGAAACTATATTGGGACTGATACGAAAAATCTTTACTTTACACGATCATTACTTTCATACTAACTGATATATTACTAATTTTATTTTTATTTTTATTAATAACTTGAAGATACACGAATTACAAATAAATATAATACGATTTTTAATTACATAATATATGTATTTGATGTACTCCCATAAATAAGCAGGGCTTGTGTGTACTGGGGGTGTTATTATATTGGTTTTAATTTGATATGATCCAGTTCAAGTGTTCAGAATACTTTTTAAGGTGGCTTTTAAATTCTTTTATGTACACATAGTTGTCATTAAAGAAGAAATAAAATTTTAGGACATTACAAAATCGTCAAAAAATGTCAACACTTTGAACGTCACCCTCACATGAAAAAAATGATATTTAGAACGGTTTATTTACTGTCAACCAAAACAGTCCACAAAGGCAAATAGCCTGTACATGGGAAATTCATTATTGATTTAAAACTGTCAAACTAACGGCCGCCATGACACTTTTTGTGGTGTTTCGTATGATATGTTCGATATTGAAGCAAATGAAATAAGTGGATGTCCGCTTTTGAAACAAAAAAAATCAAACTTTAATCAGTAAATACTTGTACTTATTGATACATTTTTTGTTATAATTTTAATATTATCAAAATCATCAAGATCATTTAAAATATGCAGTTAGAAAAAAATCATTTGTTAGTCGGCTCCTCAAATAATTTCAAATCCATCGTTTTTTTTGTATCAACAAAAAAATCACTAAGGACGCCAGAGATTGCAAACTTCGGCCTGAAATTGAATTCTTCTACCTTTTAGAAACTTCCTGAATAACAAAGATGACGGGACATTGGCATTAATGACTTTCATCCTGATGCACAAATCCATATACAGAGTTTGCGTGGCACACTACATTCTACAAAGTACACAGTAAGGTACTTACCACAGTAACCCAGTTAGATGTAGCATCACATGTTACAACTAGTAAGCGTGGGTGACGCACTTACGATCGCTTCTATTATTATTCTTCTTCCTTGTGTAATAAAGACGCGTGGAGCGTAACCCCACCCGAGGAGTTATGTGAACCTAGTTCGTGTGTAGACGGTGTAACCACACGTTTATTAACTTATTTTATGACCACCCAGCAGATCAATATACTTTATGCACCCAGTGTAGGCCTCCGTGGTTGATGGGCAAGAGAGGCTCTCGACTAGCAATCCGGAGGTCTCTGGTTTAAATCTCGGCATGCGCAAGTAAAGTTTATCAATCACAGTTAATTCACAGTTTCACTGGCTCAGACGTTTGGGAGCAGTTGGGACTCTTGTGCGGTATTCATATAAAATTTGATCTTTTTGATTTCCCAGAGAAAATGTTTAAGAATGATGTATTGTATGATACACAAGATATTACTGTTCGGTTTCGCTCGTGTTTAACTATTTTGTCTTATTGAAAGATTTGTAATATCTCATTTTTTTGTACAGTTAATTTAATATTTAAAAGATCCACAACTATTCATAAAGATCACGCTGAGAGCTATAAAAATTGCAGCAAAAATTACCCTTTTTTGCCTCTAATTTGTAGGTCGACACAATTATTTTCTATTTGCAAGGTTTCCATCATGAGCTACAGAGCTTAGAATCATAAGTCAAAACGGTAAAAAAAAAATCAAAACGTCATAATATTGTTGGAAGCTGGGTATAAAACGAAGTTTAAAAATCAATGGCAAGTAAAAATAATTACGCGTAAATCAATATTACTTACCTTTAAAACAGAGGGAATTTTTTTTTAATTTATTTAACGCCCAGAGGGCTTTTACATGTAGGTGGTACAATTTTAATGACAGTTTTGAAACATGAGAAAGAAATAATTAAAAAATAAAATAACAATAAAAAATAATATATCCAAGAAACAAAATTAAAAATAACAAGAACATAAATTAAAAAATACAGCGATTTGACTGGTTTACAAAAATATAACTTCCATTTAGGAATAGTGTTGAAATGAGTCTTTTACGTAATTCACAAAATTCGGAAAGTTAATATTAAATATATCGACATCACCTAAGTATTGGTTTCCCATAGTGTGAAACCGTTGTATTGGGGAGTTCGCAATGTAATTGCGCTTATGTGTGTTGCAGTGGAATAGTGTATTTTGTCATGTTGTTATTGTAGGTATTCGTATGTTTATGAGTTGCAGAAGTTCGCAACAGTCGAATTTAGAGTCTTGAATAAAAACTTAAGTCGTTTATTTTACGCCTGTCTTCCAATGTGTGTATTTTTTAGAGTATTTAATAAGAAATTATATTGTAAGTCTTCTAGTGGGATATTTAATTTAAAATTTATAAAATGTAGAATTTTTTTTTGTATTCGCTCAATGTTATTAATGTGAATTTTGTAAGAGGGAGAATTTGAAAAAAGTGAATTTGCATAACTTATTTAATCTAGAATGGATGAAAAGCGAATATTATTTTTAATTTTGTTGGTTTACAACTATGCCGGAATATTCTTATCGATTGAATTTTAATTGCGGTTAACACATGTTTGCTTTGCTCTAGGCCAGTGTTCCGCAAACTTTTTGTGTTCAAGACCTATCAAATCAAGAAATTTTAGAGGTACACCAAAGAAAAAAAAGAAGTTTATTTAATATTTATTTATTACTAAAATCAATATACCTAATACAAAAAGATGTTTAGTTAGAAATGTGAGCCTGTTTAACTGAGCACAGGTGATCGAAATTTGGAGCAATCGTTTATAAGGCTGCTCTCATCTCTTCATTGATCATCCTCAGGCGTTCACTTTTTTTCGATTTAATAGTAGTGAGAAGTGAGTTGAAAATCCCAATTCGAATAAGCAGGTTGTGGCAAATTATAGTATATTTTCATCAGCTTGCTTTGAAAGCAGTGGATACTCATTTTTTTATATGCAGCCAAAAATATGCTAGCCCTACTTTGGAAAATTTTAGTTTTAATTTCCAAATAGTTTTTAACTCCATGAATTCTTCCTGCTTATTTATCGATAAGTCTCCAAGGGAAATGTTATACGAGAGTGGATTTCGTACCCAGTCCATAGGTTGTAGGTCACACTTAGGAAAAGAACAGTTCATTTTTTCCGCTAATAGCTCCAAGTGTTTCACTATCAAAGCCTGCATTTTTTTTCTGAATCATGACATTTGAAAACAATTCATTACTACCACTGACAGTGTGGCTGATCCATAATACCAATGTAGCTTTCAATTTTAGAAGCAAGACGTTAAAATATAAGAATTCCTTCCTTGCATTTTTCTGTTGAGCTCATTTGAATGAGTGAATATGTCCGCCAGATAAGCAAGTGTTACTACCAATTCTTCTTTTTTAAACACAAGCAAAATCTGAACCCTGGGCCTTTAAAAACGTCTGGGACTCATTTTTTAGCTCTTAAATCCGAAATAGCACTTTTCCGCGAGAAAGCCATCGTACTTTTGTATGAACAGAAGTGACTGATGATCTGTTCCCATTTGCTTACTTATTATCTTCAAAGTACCTTGAATTTTTCCGCGGCACACCAACTGATGACCACGGTACATCAACGTGCCGCGGCACACGCTTTGCGGAACACTGTTCTAGGCCATAGAAATAATAGATCTACTTAGAAAACTATTTTATTGCTGTCATAATTTTTAATATATTCGTGCCACCCAGTAACAACAATATGTTTTTCAAAATTACATTTTCTATTAGTTGGTTTTGTAATACAATCGGTAGAACATTTTAACGCTTCTTACAATGATCTGTATTAACTATTTGTGTCGCAACCCACGTCAACACAATGTAAACATATGGCGCCTAATTATTGTTCGATGCCAGTCGATGTGTTCACCTCGATTATTAATTCGATCCAAGTCGTTTGATACATTTCTTCTATACACTAATCAATAATGGAACAATACAAACATACAACATTATTATCTTTGTATGCCCAATTTCAATTGCACATTAAAGGCTTATGTATCGAATTCTTTTTTTTTTTAAGTATCATTTTAAACGTAGGTACTTCAACGACCTCCATGGTCCAGTGGTGAGGCTCTCGACTAGCAAGCTGGAGGTCGCGTGTTCAAATCCTGGCGTGCGCAAGTAAATTTGATTTGATTAATTTGTATTCTTTCACAATTTACTCATTTTAAATAATATATACTACAGGGTTTTCCAATAAGAGGTGTTATTTTGAATAGCCCGCTATTTCGGTGGATGTTACTTTTGAAGCTGTCATTTTTTAACATTTGGCAAATAGAAACTACGCCATTAATAAAAATGGAACGATACACGCTTCAAAAACGCATTGAAATTATTAAAATTCACTTGAGTGAATCAAATGCAAATCATCTTGAGTGATGAGGCCCATTTCCACCTCGGTGGCTTCGTCAACAAGCGAAATTGTCGCATCTGGGGCTCGGAAAACCCAAGAGTTATTGTTGAAAAGCCTCTCTATCCTCTAAAGTGTGACTGTTTGGTGCGGTTTATGGTCCGGCGGAGTCATTGGACCTTACTTTTTCGAAAATGAGGCTAGAGCAACAGTTACGGTGAGTGGATTGCGCTATCGAGAGATGATTAATGATTTTTTATCGCCGGAATTGGATGGTATTGATCTGGACAACGTTTACTTTCAACAAGACGGCGCTACGTGCCACACAAGCAACGAAACCATTGATCTTTTACGATTGAATATCAAAATAACACCTCTTATTGGAAAACCCTGTATATTCGCGGCACGATCCAGAGTGGAAGATACTCTTAGTATCGCCCTGGTGTAAGACCACCATTCAGAATTGAAACGTTGCTTGAAATGGCTTTGGTCATGTTTGGTGACTAAATCTGAATAGCCAGGTGCTTCCCTGTCTTTCTCTTTCTCATCTTCGCCCCCTTTCCACTACTTTCATCCTAACCACATACCCCAATTGGGGATTACATAATGTCACTGGCTACTGACGGTTGGGAGCAGTTGGGACTCTTGTGCGGTTTCACATTTAAAAAAATAAGGTTTTCGGTCAATAAACTTTTAATTTTTTAAATTGGAACTGACAAGCGATTAAGTATGCACCAACATTATTTTGTCAATTAATGATTGTTTATTTTAAATTTGTAATTATTTTACATGTTTGACGGATGTCGTAATTTTTCAGGTTTACAACATTCTAGAGGTAAATTTCTTCTTTTGACTGATTTTTTTTTTTGTATCACAAATCTACATTCACAAATCGTGCAATTATAATATTAAATTATTTAATTGCACAACCTATATTATAGGTCTTTTTTGTGTCTGTTTTCAGCGAAAAAACGACAGCAAATTATAAAAACACCTACCGACAGGCTTTTTCCAACTGTGTCCTTATAAATTATTTATTGTGGAAATGTTGTAACGTCTTTTGTTGTTACTTCTGAGAAAATTACATGTTTAATTGTGTTCCTCGTTTGACCTAAAAACCATGTTTTATCGCATTGATTCTCAGAAATTTTTTCAGAATCCATCTTGATTATTTTAAAATATGTTGATATGCAAAGAAAGTTGTTAACATAAATAAGTATTTTTTTGTAGCATAAATAATAATTATTGTCTGTTTTAAATCATGATTTTTACTTTTTTAAATTTGTTTTTGAGGTGTTATGCCGTGTTGCGCTAACTCCTTCTTTAGCCACACTGATAGCCCTGATGATGGACACTGTAACGTTGTCCGAAACGTTGGCTAAAGAAGGAGTTAGCGCAACACGGCATAATACCCCAAAAACAAATAACAAAAATACTTTTGGCCGTGAAAATCTTAAATGATTTTTACTGTTTGTTTTCGAAAAATATTTAATTTACCTGTCCCACCTTTAAAACCCGTAAACCTTTCTAAAGAAATTCTCTAAATGATAGTAAAAACCATATTAAAATCCGTTGCGTATTGTAGAAGAAATAAGCGCACAAACCACAGACATAGGAATTAATAGACGAGAAGATAATGGCGAGGGGTAAAATCAACTGTTGAAGAACGAAGGGAGTGAAGCTGACTGTGATTCGTCAATAAATCAATCTGACAGTAAATAGGCATCTCGCATTATAATATCACCATTTACTTCTTAAAAGTAAAATCTGCTTTTGAATGAATAGACATTTTTACATGGGAGCGCAAATTACTCGCCACGTTATGAACAAATTTGCGAAGTCCAAATTCGGCAAAAAAATTCGGTTCCATTTTCAGAGTCGAATATTTCGTTTAAGTATTTAGTTAAGACACTTTTATAAATGTTCATAATTTACTTCCCAGCAACCAACCAGCTTTGTGTTTCGCGTCCAGACGTTTCTCGATGTGATAGTAACAACTGATTCATATTATACGATGTGAATATGCTTAAAATACAGTAAAATAATGCTTATATAAGGAATGTAATACGACAATTGGGTTTATTCCACAGACATAGGAATTAATAGACGAGAAGATAATGGCGAGGGGTAAAATCAACTGTTGAAGAACGAAGGGAGTGAAGCTGACTGTGATTCGTCAATAAATCAATCTGACAGTAAATAGGCATCTCGCATTATAATATCACCATTTACTTCTTAAAAGTAAAATCTGCTTTTGAATGAATAGACATTTTTACATGGGAGCGCAAATTACTCGCCACGTTATGAACAAAATTGCGAAGTCCAAATTCGGCAAAAAAATTCGGTTCTCTTTTCAGAGTCGAATATTTCGTTTAAGTATTTAGTTAAGACACTTTTATAAATGTTTATAATTTACTTCCCAGCAACCAACCAGCTTTGTGTTTCGCGTCCAGACGTTTCTCGATGTGATAGTATATGTTTCTAAAACTGATCTATATTATACGATGTGAATATGCTTAAAATAAAGTAAAATAATGCTTATATATGGAATGTAATACGACAATTGGGTTTATTCTCTTTTTCAAATCTATTTTTACATGTTTTCATAGTACAAGTCAACATTTTGCCGTGTTATTTCGTAAAATGAACCGATGATGCCTCGACCATAGTTCGCACAAGAATGATGACGTCACGTTTTCAAATTTCACTTGAGGCCATACGCGAGCACAGCCGGCTCCAATGGAACCGGTATGGGGAGTGGGGATAATACGCTTTTAATCACTTAGGGCAGGTCTACTAATATTCATATGTCTATGGCACAAACAAACAGACGCGGATAGCGACTTTATTTTATACTATTTAAAGATATGAAAATTTTCTTGACTTCTTCGCTGACACTTTTATTAAAAGAAACAGTTAATTTTTTTAACCACGTTCATTATTTTTTATACATTATTATTTCGACTAGTTTCGGTTATATCCTAACCTTCTTCAGGACAGAATTATTGCAAAATTACCACATACAAACATTTACACTATAACAGGATATAATCGCAGCTAGTTGATGTATAATGTTTACATTGTGATAAAGTGGTTATAAACAAAGTTACTTTATTTACGTCCGGTTAAAACAGTTCGTATAAAACTAAATATTTACACCTTTTTATTTGTTTCTTGAATAACTTAATGAGTAAAATTTCAAATTTTAATATTTAATTATTGAAGACAATATTAACGATTTAAACAAAAACTTGGAACAGAAAAGTCGAAATAACGACTGAGCAAATGGGACCCAATTTCCTTCGAATAAGAACTACCAACATTATCTTCATTTTCTAACCGCAAGACACAATCTAGATTGCATTTAGTTCGAGATTAATCTTGCGATCATGAAAAAGATGATAATCTTGGAAGTTCTTATTCGAAGTACGATTCAATTAAATACTACCGAAGAAGATAGGGTCCCATTAGCTCAGTTGGTAATGGTAAAGCAGCTCCCCGACAAGGTGAAGGTCTTGGTTATGTGACTGTATCTTTTTCTGTTTCTGTTCAACATTAGCGGTTTTTAAATTGTCATTTAAAAACCGCTAATGTTGTCTTAAAACAGGTTTTCCAATAAGAGGTGTTATTTTGATATTCAATCTTAAAAGATCAACGGTTTCGTTGCTTGAGTGGCACGTAGCGCCGTCTTGTTAAAATTAAACGTTGTCCAGATCAATACCATCCAATTCCGGCCATAAAAATCATTAATCATCTCTCGATGGCGCAATCCATTCACCGTAACTGTTGCTCTAGCCTCATTTTCGAAAAAGTAAGGTCCAATGACTCTGCCGGACCATAAACCGCACCAAACAGTAACACGTTGAAGATAGAGAGGCTTTTCAACAATAACTCTTGGGTTTTCCGAGCCCCAGATGCGAAAATTTTGCTTGTTGACGAAGCCACCGAGGTGGAAATGGGCCTCATCACTCAAGATGATTTGCATTTGATTAACTCAAGTGAATTTTAATAATTTCAATGCGTTGTTTAAGCGTGTATCGTTCCATTTTTATTAATGGCGTAGTTTCTACTTGTCAAATGTTAAAAAATGACTGCTTCAAAAGTAACATCTACCGAAATAGCGGGCTATTCAAAATAACACCTCTTATTGGAAAAACCCTGTAGTTTACAATTTTGTTTTCAAAATGTTTTGCGTTCTCCGTTCGAAAACTTTGGCAGTGTTTTTTTTAGAATTTCTCGTGAATAATCATGCTCTAAAGTTTTGCAGTACGAGTATGGAACTGTGTATCATGCATTACGCTATCTGCCCCTATTTTTGTAAAAATCATTTTAATCTATGTTTAACAAGTTCTCATTATTTCTCAGAACAGGAACAATAGTACGTATATTATAATTATTATAAGAGTAACTCATTATATATATCGATTGTTAATCAAAATCGAGGTTGCTGATACGAGGCTTCGTGCCACCATTACCAGCATTCATCGACTCTCCAAGGCAGAGGCGAAGAAATACATCACTGTGCCAACACTGCTAACTCCTTCTGGTGAAGCCTTATTACGTAATCCATTGTCAGTCTTACTTCAGACGATCTTGGCGTGCTTTCAAGATGTGACAACACTACACGTTTCTAAACTGGATTAGATTACTGAGATTAGGCAATGTAATGAAGATGCTTTCAGCATTGCACTCTTTTTATGGCAATAGATAACTATATCATACTTCTTATAAAAGTGCCTATATATATACAAGGTGTCCGGAACTCGTTGCACAGGCAGAAAACTACATCTCTAAGAGAATCCAAAAAAAACTTTTTTTTCGGCAATCAAAGGGTTAAAAAGTTTTTGGACTCGGGTCTAAGCTTCCTCACATTTTAAAAGACATTCAATTAATTAATTGATATCAACCGATTTTTCCTTTAACAATTTCTCCACAAATCATATCTAAAGATGACACAATCATTTTCCTCAGGGCCTCTTCTGTGGAGCTAATGTCTACTTTTGAGCAAATTTGACAGACAGTAAAAAAACATAAATTGTAAAACTCACCTGTATCCTAACTATTTCTCACAGATTAATACAGAGTTAGGTATATGGTTTAACATATTCATCTTTGTGTATATTTTGTGTTGTTCAGGCAACGTGCCCTGACTCCGAACCCTTATTCACTCATAATTACTACAATTTCAAAAAATTAAAACTTAATATACACGACAAAACAATCACTCTGGACATAAAATAAATGTGCTTTAACCTAACCTAACAATATGTCCTACATCGTTTCCAAAATTCGAGTTTCCACCCTAAGCAATAGGGAATATTGTCCGGTAATCACAAAAATATGTTGGTAATATAAATAAACGTATTTCCATGTCAGTTATAACAGATCGTATACGTTTACTTTGCCTTTCGATGTTTTTTCATAATTGATTTCGAAACAAATCACTTCTATTGTTTCAGACCAATCATTAATTTCATATTTTAACAAATTATGCAATCAACCTTTCTATGCACATTTACTAGGTCTTGTCATGCAAAGTGATTTATTAACAAATATAATGCCAAAAGATGACACACGCGCAAGTTTCTCGTGTTATAGCGGCTGTACAACGTTGGTCGGTTGAAAACTGTCCCGTCGTTTAGGCAGCAAATCGAAAATGACATATTATAAATTGTTACAGAAAATTTATTCAGCAACATAAAAAAAATTAAAATACCCTTTCCTGCGTTGACCATTTGATCTTTTTATGTGAAACCGTACAAGAGTCCCAACTGATCCCAACCGTCTGCCAGTGAGACTATGGCATCCCCTATTGAGTTATGCTGTGAGGCTGAAAGTAGTGAGGAGGGGAAGTAGATGGGGAAAAGGAAGGGTGGTTGAAGTACCTGGCTACTCAGATCTGGTCACCAAACATGGCTAAAGACATTTCAAGCAACGTTTCAATTCTGAATAGTGGTCTTACACCAGGGCGATAATGAGAATATTTTCCACTCTGTGTTTAAGGCGAAGCTTAATGCTAAATCACTGTTTTGATTAATCTTTAGAACGAGTTGGTGTGCATTATGAAAACCAAAAAATATGCTTGAGATAAATTGATCGTTTCGCTTAAGTAGAATACAAATAAATAAATAAATTACTCAATAAAAAATATAAATGTAAACTACTAAAATAAATATTTTTTCAATAGAAATGTATGAACGCGTAAAGGAAACAACTTTTAAAAAATACATTATTATATCTAAGATTTTCTGTTACAGTTTCACTTGATTAACTTTTTTACTTTCTTATAAAATTATTAACAAAATTAATAAAAACCAGTTTTTTGCTTGAAATCGAACGTTTCTAGACCCCGTTTGCCAAGCGATTTTAATGCCTATTACCTATAATATAAGATATACCAAGTATATACACATTTTTGGCTTGTGGCTTCCTCTTAATGACTAGAGATCAATATCCAGGTAAACTTCTTCGCCATATTATTCCCCTCTAAACTTCCGTCAGCTTCACAACACACCCCCAAATTGAGTACCATAGTTCCACTGGCTTCGGGCAGTTGGGACTCTTGTGTCATAATCACAAAAAGATCTCTGAAATGTTTAGATCTTGGTAATTTTTATACCAATTACTTCGATTTCTTTTACTAGCTGATAGATCATTGAATTAAATTTGGCTCAAATATATAATTTGCGCAATAAATTATCGTCAGTATTACAGAAGACTCATTTATTTTTATGCATCCATAACTTTGACCTATCAAAACATAACGTCACTTTATTTATTAAAAAAAATGTGCTATAAAAATAATATTTAAGATATTTGCATAAAACTCGCAGTTTTATTTACAAAATTGTCACGGCAATGTAAACGTTTTTTGGTTTATGCGTTCCAGGATGTTAAATATTTACTTCTAATATTTTGAATTCGCACCGTCAATATTTATATCTCTATCATAAAATTTTGTTTTAATATTTTTCCTTTGAATAAACGTTGGATGTAGAACAAACACTTGATTTGTTGTATAATTTTCTTTGAATATTTAATAAGTTTTGATTTACGAGTTTCTGAGATTTGGTCGTTAAAATCATTGTATATATTATGCGTTAATTTTTTATGTGAATACCGCACAAGAGTCCCAACTGCTCCTAACCCTTTAGGCGTCTAGAGCCATTGAGACTATGGCGTTCCCAATTGGGGTATGTTGCGAGAATTAAGAAGAAGCTACAAGCAAAAAATGTGTATATTCTTCGTATACCTTATATTGGAGGTAATAGGCATTAAAATGGCTTGGCAAACGGAGTCTAGAAAACGTTCGATTTCAAGCAAAAAACTGGTTTTTACTTATTTTGTAAATAATTTTATAAGAAAGCAAAAAAGTTAATCAAGTGAAACTGTCACAGACAATCTTAACTATAAAACTCTATTTTTTTAAAGTTGTTTCCTTTACGCATTCATACATTTCTAATGAAAAATTATTTTTTTTAGTAGTTTGCATTTATTTTTTTTTATTGAGTAATTTATTTTTTTTATTTGTATTCTACTCAAGCGAAGCAATAGGAAAACGTTCAATTTAACTAAAGCATATTTTTTGGTATTCATAATGTACACCAATTCGTTATAAAGATTAATCAAAATAGTGATTTGTCATTAAGCTTCGCCTTAAACGTAGTGGGGAAGGGATGGAGAAAACGAAGATACTCGCAGCATCGTCCTTTTGAAAGACCAATATACAGAATCGATACTTGAAATTGCTTTGGCCGTTTTTGGTGAGAAGATCTGAATAGGCAGGTATATTTCAACCTTCCTCTTTCGCACTCATTTTATCCTCACATCTTACCCTAATGAGATCGGGATGCCATTATCACACTTCCTCCGGCAGTTTGAGCGATGGGTAGGTACCTGCTATCTACCACTTTTTTTTCGAAGAATTCGATCGTAAGTTTGGACGATCGTTAATCAATATCTGTAGAGGTTATCGTGCTTTATTTTTGGGTTATTATGCCGTGCTGCGCTTCTTTCTTCTTTAGCTGACGTTTCGGTCAGCGTTACATTGTCTATCATCAGGACAGTTGTGTAGATTGTTGTAAAAAGTTAAAGTGTGTGTATATATATGTATAAGTTATACCGTGGGCCAGTATTTTGTTATAATAATAATTAGTTAAATTAATGTGGTTTTGGTGTAACCGTCATGTATCACAATACAGAAGTTGAATTTTCTATGGTCATTTTTACATAGGTAGTTACCGTACGTATACGTGTTTACAAAGTATTGTCTTTGAAAAAATAGGTACCATACTGTTAATTATTGTTCATATGAATTTAAGGCGATGCCATACGTAGTAATGCAAAATCATGTGTTTTTGGTTTGAAAATTTGGTCGCCTAGAAATATTTCAGATGCTTTAATTGAATATTGCGAGTAGAATACAGCTTGGCCTTTGAAATAATCGAGTATTTTTTATATAAGTCTTTTTATAAGACCAGAAAAAAATAATGTATAGGCCTATGAAAACTGGTTTAAAGTTCATAATCACCTACTACGAATCCATTTTCGGTTATGATTTTATTGTATAATGTGGCAAATTAAGTTATTTATAAAATGATCGGAAAAAAATTAAATAGTTACGCCTGAACGTCCACAAAATAAAATAAAAGGTAGTTTTTGGCCATGTTTTTTTCTTGCATAAATCAAAACAGGCGGATGGTGTTAAGCGGGAATTTAAACCTTATCGCCATCTACGTAAGGGTTGTTATTGATAGCGGCTCTATTTAAAATATTACACTACGTAGTGCATCGCATTAATTGACGTTTTATTGAATGTCGAATTGCATAGAAAGCTATAGACACAGGAAACTCCACATAAAAGCAAACATATTTTAATGATGCGAGCGTGTAGTTAATGAGAGTTATGTTTTTAGTAATTATTATTTCAATAAAGTTATGATGCTGCTACCATGGCAGCTGTTGCTGACAGAAATCACGTGATAAAATAATGATTACATATTGTGGAGATTGCAAAGAATAATTACCTTCTAATAATATAGTGTACTCTCAGTATCGCCCTGATGAAAGACATTAAAAATTAAAATGTTGCTTAAATGATTATTCTCTTAAGGTTAAACGCTACGCTCGTTATATTCTACGTATTCATAGATGGCGGTAATTAATTAATTTTATTAAAATACGCCTTTTGCAAGTTATGCTTTAAAATATTAACTTAAATATTGATTAATATTTAACTGTACTAAAAAATGAACTAATCAAATTTAAAGAAAAATATGAGTACCATGCTGAACAACACACCTACACTACAAGGACGAAATCCTCAAATCTACTAAACATTCCAATATGAAATACATCTTTCGGCCAGAAAAACCACTATTTCCATGCTATAAAATTATATAATGCTCTTCCTATTGAAATTATAAACACCATGGGTATAGAAAAGTTTAAAAAAGACATCAAATTATGTCTAACTAAACATGAAGATGAGGAAATCATTAAATTTATGAAGTAACCTCAACGCAACCTACAGACAACAAACATAAATACTTTTTGCTTAATTTATTTTATATTTTGTGGGAACCAACAAATTAGAAGATGAGGAAATCATTAACACATTGAACACACATACAACAGGAACAGGAATAACTAGTGAGGAGGAATGAGAACAAACTACATCACTTTATATTTTTATTTTACTTAATATTGTATCTTTTTTACTTTATTTTATATTGCCGTTAAATAATAGTAAAAAAAATAATAATATGAATAAACCATTTTGTCTGTAAAAAAAATTCTTTCTAGAAAGGCATACAAATACAATATTAGATATCATCGGTACAATATTGTTGACTTTTTAAACGACCAAAACTATTTATTCATATTGCGTATGTACGAGCGCAAACAAATAATTTGTCTTGATATTGTAAATAAATACCTTATAAAAAGCGTATTTTCATCAAATAAATAAATTAGCGCCATCTATGAACACTTGAATATAACAAGGGTCGCGTTTAACCTTAAGACGTGTTTAATGGTGAGAGCGGAATAGCTAAGTGGGTACTTTCCAACCTTAATTTTCCTACTCCCTTCAACCCCACACCAATCGGGGATTCCATAGTCCCATTACTAGCTTAGAATAGTTTTTAGCCTTATTTCAAAACCGAACCGTTCAAATGCCGAAAATTCAAAATGACGCTAATCGTAGATTCGATCTACAGTCAAATGTTAGGGGGATTCAAACATCCCAACCTTTATCTAAGTATTCCTGCACTCTCTCACTTATAACATGTTTTATATTTTAAATAACTAATAAAGAACCATTAATGGTTGTTAATACTTAATACTGAATCCTCTACAATACCGCGTATTCATCAAACAAGGTCAAATCACAATGACATAAAAAATATTACAGGTCATAAAACCACATTCGGGCAAAGAAATTATATTTATTTTGCGACTAAGCTTCACAACATCCTTCCCCCTGATATAAAGCGAATAGAAAATTTGAATGATTACAAATCAAGAATAAAAATCTGGCTGAAAGAGATTAAGGTTAAACGCAACGCTCGTTGTATTCTACGCGTTCACAGATGGCGTTAATTAATTAATTTTGTTTAAATACGCTTTTGCAAGGTATTGCTTTACAGTATTAAGACAAATTATTTGTTTGCGCCCTCATATACGCAATATGAATATGAATAAATAGTTTTGTCCATATAAAAACTCAATTCTATCGAGAAAGGCATACAAATACAATATTGGATTGAATCATCGGTAAAATATTGTATTTGTGTGCCTTTCTCGAAAGAATAAAGTCTTTAAACGAACAAAACTATTGATTCACATTCATATTGCGTATATGAGGGCGCAAACAAATAATTTGTCTTAATACTGTAAAGCAATACCTTGCAAAAGGGTATTTAAACAAAATTAATTAATTAACGCCATCTGTGAACACGTAGAATACAACGAGCGTTGCGTTTAACCTTAATGATAAAACTCTAAACAAAACATTAAAAACGACATAGAAAACTAATAAAACAGAAATGAATAACTTTAGTCCGCGACAGCACAGGTCACCCTAGTGAGGAGGACTAAGAAATTCAACTTACTATACATATATTTAACATCGTATTTCGTATGTACAATGTTTAAGTAGTCGCTATAATAAAAATAAAATAAAAGCTTTGAAGATTATTGATTTAAAACACGTTTGTTACACAACTGATAAACAACTATTTACCCTACATTAATGCTTGCTAATGCGTGTAAAATTTAAAACACCTTTATAAGTAAGGCCCATATCGTCTAAATTTGCAACCAGGTGCAGTAATTGTTCTAATTTCTAGATTTAGTTTGGCACTGTTTTTACGTTATTGCAACATTTTTCAGATTTAATAAATCTGCCTCGCTATAGAGAGTCATATTATTTAATAGCTGAGATGCTCTCAATTTGTTCATCTTCTTTACGATATACTCGTATACCCATACGCCAATAAGACAGCCTTTGTATCGAACGCATTACGCAATGCTACCCAAAGGCCGCAAAGCAGATGTCTGACCATGTGAGGATAAGAAAGCTGTATTTACCCGGCCGGCGAGTACTGAGCACAACGCGCGCCAGGACACAGTATTTACGTAGTATCCCGTCCCCGGCTCGAGAGCACTGGGCACATCGCAAGCCATGGACCCAGTATTTACGTAGCATCCCCTCTCCTTTTCCCAGGCGAAGCTAGGCCAAACAGTGAGCGGCAACGGTCAGCCAATCAGCGTAAAGCCACGATAAACCTAGAAATATTTCTCTTTTCATATATAATTGCGCAAATTAATGTTAGATTTGCGTGAGTCTCGCCGCAACAATGCTAAATAAAAATATACAGGTTGAAAGGCTGGACTCACGTCTATGTTGTAAAGTAATATTGAAATATGTAAACATTAATATTAAGTAGTTATAAGGATTTCCTCACACCAATATCGGTCTGAGGACCCACTGATTCATATTGTACAATTTATTATAAAAACATTAAAAATGCTAGGGAAAAACAGTTTTCATGAGATGAAGCGGCGTAAAGAGTACTATTGAATAAATAATTTTAATATTGACTATTAAAGTCATATGAAAACACACGAAGCTGCACAAAAATGCACCTCGTTTACGCGGGGCATTTTAGACGCGCGCACACCGATGTGTGCACGCCCCCGCTAGTCCTATATATACTGCGCGTAAAGCGATCTCAAGTCTCTCTCTTCCGACATCTACTCTCGACCGCTTCACTCTGGACTGCTTCTCCCGCTGAAACAACTACAACCGCCTTTGACTTCTGACCTCTCGCTTCCTTGGACTACCTACTGCTCTCTCCTTGGATATACGACATCACAGCAACCGGAAAAGGCCCTGAACATAAAGCAGCTCACCGACTAGAAGATTCAGCACCCCCTTATTTACAGTCAATGCAAAGGACTTGCGTCTGATACAGCCTTCATAGCATAGCGGTATAAGCATTCACTTTTGGCCGTTTCGATTTAATAACTGGATGTTGCCAATGTGTTGTGAAAACAAAAAAAGTTCAATGGTTTGTGTAAAGAACATTGAAGAGTGAAAAAAATTCTCATAATTTGATATTTCATAAAAAAACTCTCCTCAAGTGTTGATCTCAGACTTCTGAGTCCGGAAAAATGAAACTTACACTCTGCCACGCAAGGGCGTATATAAGGTGGGGTTTTGGGGGTTCAACCGCCCCCTCCCGCCTCCAAGCCTCAGTTTTGCATACGAAAAAACAGAATAGTAGTAGATTATAGTACTGAAAAATATAATATTATTTGCACCATCGTTTTTATCAATGCGATGTAAATAATAAGTTTGTAGTATGTAGAGGTCCTCCCTTAACCCCCCCTCTCCCTCCCAGGTGAATGCTTTAGCTATTCCACTGCTAACACAGATGCTCTGAAACTTCTACTACATAAATCCCTCAGTAAATACATGGTATCCAGAAACTAATAGTACAAGCGGGAAACTGGGGAATTTACATCACATTTTGAGTTCATACAACTTTTTCGATTTGGGTTTTCGATTTATTTTAAAACAATCGTTACTGGTTAAATATCATCTCCTTACTGTTTTTTTAATATGTCAAGGTGGAGGTCCGGCTCCAATAGTTTCTTTAAAAATTATAAATATTAAAAAAATGTATAAATTAAAAAAATATTTTTTTATTTATTTAGTTACTTTTTTAAATAATTAGGTACATTTTTGTATGGCACATGAAAAAAAAATATATAAAATTAAAACAGATCATTGAAGTCCTCCTCACTAGGAGATCCTGTGCTGAGGGGGACTATATATGTTAGTATACGTTTTCAGCGACTAAGATGATGTTTTTAATATATTAGCTAGTTCTTCTTCCGATATTTCCCTAAGCCAAGATTTTATGTCCTTAATGTAGTTATTTTTCGTTTTGCTTTGTTTTATGTTGAGAGGGAGTTTATCATATAATTTTATTGCTACAAATTCAGAACTTCTTTGTCGAAAGGTAGAATTACATTTAGGAATATTATTTAGTATGTCTGTTTGCTTGGCTCTTGTTTTATGATCGTGAGAGGGGTTTGCCTCTGGTTTATTTTTTAGGTGATGAACTAGAATATTTTTAGCATAGATTTTTTGTAAACTTGGAACATTAAACAGATTAAAAATATCAGTAGTTGGCGTCATTACTGGGAGCTTTAATATGGTCTTTATGATCCTAAATGGTTCTCTACTTGGTGTATATCCCCCAGTTTCCCGCTTGTACCATTTATTTTGATATTTTTTGTTGGTACACTAATGTTACAAATTTTATAATTACTTATACCCATAGTATTGCAATAAGAGATACTTACGTTATCGGTCATAAATTATGATCTTAGAGCATTAAATAGTATGATACTTGTTTATAACAAACTTACAGGTAAGTTGGTAACCTATCCTGCATGAATTATTAGTAAGTTGTGATAAATAAGTTAGCCATGCATTCGTTACAGTTCAGGTATACAACCTGTTAGTCAAAGAAACTAAGTTAATTAATCTGTTAGTAGATGTAGGTGGATTGTAAATTATGATAAAATTATTCAGTTTATTGGGTCATTTGATTAATTATAGTAAAGCGTTATAAATTAAAATCATGGAAATCATTTGAAAAAGTTTTAGTATTTTTGTTTAATTATATATTTTTAAACAGTTGAAAACACAGCGTATATCATAGAAAAAATAATTTAAAATTATGTTGCTGACCCCAAAACCAATGTTCACCTCATGCACAGTAAAATATATTACTACATGTGTAATTATACATCTGCCCTGATGATGGACATTGTAATGCTGTCCGAAACGTTGATTAAAGAAGGAGGTAGCACAACACGTCATAACACCCCAAAAATTAATGACTATAATAGTATTTTTTCAATATTTAATCTTTTCTAAATTAATAAATTTTATTGATATATACAGTCATTGATGTATAATGTTTAGATGAGACATGAAGTGATAAAATAGGTTACGCTTTTTTACCTCCAACTCTCTACGCTCTAACTAAAACTACCGAATACGGTCTACGCGCACCACTTATCGCGTTCTAATAGTGGAACACGTTTCGACGACATATTAATTCGTAGGAGAGCATATAATTATAGTTCTATGTATTCAGTGTAAGATTTGTCATTTTATGTGAAATATGTCCTTTAAATAATGTTCTTTCAAAATAAACTAGCAATGACTTCTAAACTATTGAGAAACAAAAGACACCAAACATTTTCATATAACTCTATACCAGTGGTTCTTAACCTGGGTTCGACCAAAACCCCAGGGGTTCGGTAAGTCAGTCTCGGGGGTTCGGTGGAGGTCAAGACCCCCGACTTATATGATTTGTGGTGACACACCCCGCTTGTCCATCATTAGCTGCAGGTGATCAAGCAGCAGTAGAGCTTGCGATTACAGCAGAGCCAGGTTCAACAGCAACTCTTCAGAACAACATCGCTCTCAACGTTTTGGTGTCAACAAATGGAAACATACCGTGTTATTGCTAAGAAAGATTTTTATACCGTTTGTTACAACATATCTTTACGAGCCATCCTTTTCGAAGATGCTGGATATAAAAACAAAGAAGAGGAATAGACTTTGTTGTGAAAAAGACATGAGAGTGGCACTTGCCAAGGTAAAGCCGCGAATTTCTGAATTGGTTTCTGAAAGGCAACATCGGAAGTCACACTGATTTAAAAAAATAATAATTAATATGTTTCATGTTTTAATTTGACCATTAAAATTTAATGTTTTGATAGTTGTTTTTTTTTTTTCATTTTGTACACCTATATATAAATATATACCATGTTTTGAATTTGTAAAAAACTAGTTTTATTTTTCAAATTAGGAGGGGTTCGGTGAATGCGCATATGTAACTCGTGGGGTTCGGTACCTCCAAAAAGGTCAAGAACCACTGCTCTATACGAATTGTCATCAAGCATCGAATATATTCTACCACTGCCTGTTTTATTTCTGTACCATTTATCAACAAGCATCGAATATATTCTACTACTGCCTGTTTTAATTCTATACCAATTCTCATCAAGCATCGTATATATTCTATCACTGCCTTTTTAATTCTATACCAATTGTCATGAAGCATCGAATATATTCTACCACTGCCTGTTTTAATTCTATACCAATTCTCATCAAGCATCTAATATATTCTACTACTGCCTGATTTAATTCTATACCAATTGTCATCAAGCATCGTATATATTCTATCACTGCTTTCTTAATTCTATACCAATTGTCATCAAGCATCTAATATATTCTACCACTGCCTGTTTTAATTCTAAACAAATTCTCATCAAGCATCTAATATATTCTACCACTGCCTGTTTTAATTCTAAGCACATTCTCATCAAGCATCTAATATATTCTACCACTGCCTGTTTTAATTTTAAACACATTCTCATCAAGCATCTAATATATTCTACCACTGCCTGTTTTAATTCTAAACACATTCTCATCAAGCATCTAATATATTCTACCACTGCCTGTTTTAATTCTAAGCACATTCTCATCAAGCATCTAATATATTCTACCACTGCCTGTTTTAATTCTATACCAATTCTCACCAAGCATCCAATATATTCTACTACTGCCTGTTTTAATTCAGGTCTGAAAGGGTTAATAGCATCTGGTCATGATTTGTGATTATTTTTTTCATTTCCTACAGCATCCCAATGAATAAATCTTCTAGAAATATCTCTATTGCAATCCACGTGTTCCTCCTCTTAACATTCTCATCTCCGTGTTAATCCAGCGTTAATAGCATATCTCGGGTGGCGTTTGGAAACGTCTCATACGAATAATGGCGGCGATATTTCACAGAGTTAGACATGAACATTGTGGGAGCTGTGTTCCTCGTCAGTAAATCACCGCCGAAGAATTTCATCCACCGCCGTGTTTCTGTAATTTAATTAAATTAACATTTTCCTGCGGTCGCCGCTACTTGCCCAACAGTTTGGCGGCGCATTATGTAGCGTGAAAACGAATGCGTATTTTCGTGGTTTCTCGGCACTAAATGTAACAGCTTCAGAGTGTTCATGGAGCGTGACTGAAATGCGTTTAATTTAGACTGCGGTGTGATGTTCGCAAACACACAAAGAATTCTCTGAATCCCGAATAACCATAATCCCGAATAACCATAATCTCCGAATAACCATAATCCCGAATAACTTTAATCCCAAATAGTATTCTCATAATCTCGAATAACTACAATGCCAAATAACTACTATCCCGAATAACTATCAATAACTATAATCTCGAAAGACTACAAGGAGAAAATATATTGAGTATAGCTTATTATATAGTACATTCGTAATTATATCGAAACATGTTCATGCACCTGAGTTTGTCTTACTAATAAATAATGGTGAAATGCGAAAATGTTAGGTTTTTATGAACACGTGTTCTGACATCATGACAAAACATTAGTATTTTACTAAAAGTTTATGAGGATACCTGTCGATCTTTCGTTAATGGCCTGCAATCCCGTTTTTAACCGGATTGCGAATAATTTGAAGAGATTCTTAATAAATTAACAATATTTTTTATCAGTAAGTTTTCTCCTTGTAAAACTAGGAAACATTAAAATATAAACCTATTTGGTCTTAATAATAATATCGTTTGGCCTGTTTCGACCGGCTGTATCACAGATATATTTTTTTATTTAAATCTATTATTTGTGTCATTATGCAAATCAAATATATTTATTTCGGTGTCCGTGCGTAATTGTTTGTCCCCGCGAAAGCTGATTTAATAAACGCAAATTTGAATAGTGTCATTTTCAAAATTGGAACTGATTAAGAGAAAGATTCAGATTAGCGATAAATTAGGAAGAACCAACAATAATACAATATTTTTACAGAAAATTATTTTAATTGTTTTTTTCAGAAATGTAATCATTAAACTATAAGGATTGGTTGTTTCACAGAATTTGAACAACTAATCAAATTTCAACCTTATTTTTCAAGTACTGTGAAAGTCCTATTCAAGTTCTATTATATATCATTATGGGCTAGTAGCTTCACAGAACTGAAATAAAAACAGAACTTGAATTTTAATTTTGAAATTTGATGAATTGTTAAAATTCTGTGAAATAACCAGTCCTAACTAACATGAAATGTTTTTTCACTGGTTTGCGTTAGTAATTTAAATAAATAGTTGATTAGCACCGCGAAGAGTGGTTCCACAATTCAGAATAGAAACATTGCTTGAAATTACTTTATCCATGTTTAATAACCAGATTCGAATCGCCAGGTACTTCAAAACCTTCCTATTTATCACATCTTTCTTATACCCACTTCTTTCAGACTTCCAAAATCCCCAAAAATCAATAAAAAAGTCAATTAACTATAGGTTGCTAGTTCAAATCCCGGCGTGCGCAAGAAAATTTTATGTGATTAATTTGTGTTATTTCATAAATTACTCTTGCGGCACATTCAAGAGCGTTAGATACACTGAGTATCGCCCTGGCGTAAGTCCACCATTCAGAATTGAAACGTTGCTTGAAATGGCTTTGGCCGTGTTTGGTGACCAGAACTGAATAGCCAGGTACTTCTCCACCCTTCCTTTTCCCCGTCTTCTTCCCCTCCTTACTATCTTCAGCCTCACAGCATCACCCAATACGGGATGCCGTAGTCTCACTGGCAGACTGTTGGGATCAGTTGGGACTCTTTTGCGGTTTCACATAAAAAATTAGGGCCTAATTCTTAGTTTTGCAAAACTTTCCGAGAGGAGGGTAAAATGACCCTGTCGCTTTCCAACAAGATGTGTGGGTACAGTAAAAAATCTTAAATTTTAACTCTTCTAAATTCGGGCTTAATCTTTATATTTAAAAAATTAGCCTGCGTATGTTTGTGCTAGAAAAAATCGAAAAGTAGTCGACCGATATCGCTGAAAATTTCAATAATGTAGTTTTTTAACAGCAACATTGAGGTATACAGTAGTGAATGGTGGAAGAAGTTGGAGACGCTCGAGAAATATATTTATAATACCGAAGCGTTAAGGCGATGCCATACGTAGTAATGCAAAAACATGTGTTTTTGGTTTGATAATTTGGTCGCCTAGAAATGTTTCAGATGCTTTAAAAATACTGCGAGTAGAATACATCTTGAACTTTGAAATAATCGAGTATTTTTTAGATAAGTCTTTTTATAAGCCCAGAAAAAAAATATTTATAAGGCCTATGAAAACTGCTTTAAAGTTCAAAATCTCCTACTTACAAACCCATTTTCGGTTATGATTTTATTGTATAATGTAGCAAATTGAGTTATTTATAAAATGATAAAAAAAAATGATATATTTATGCCTGAACATCCACAAAATAAAATAAAAGGCACTTTTAGACCATGTTTTTTTCTTGCATAAATCAAAACAGGCGGATGGTGTTAAACGGGAATTTAAACCTTATCGCCATCTACGTAAGGGTTGTTATTGATAGCGGCTCAATTTAAAATATTACACGACGTAATACATCGCCTTAAGGGGTCCACTAGTTTAAAATACAATTCATGTGCATTTAAATTACGTCAGTCTTGTTTTTATAGTAAGTTATCATCACTCATCAAGTCAGAAGTCACCACGTTCGTAATTATAATTTTATTCGCATGCGTAATCAAATATTGACTCCATCATAATATATTGTATATAATACACCTGCATAACGCCCTGATACTGCGGTTAACAGACACCCAAAGGTGATTGCACTCGGTAAAGTGCAGCGAATAAAATTACGAACAATGCTAAATATAAATGAATACTTGCAACAAAACCGAGATGGTTATCTGTTAGAAGTTAGAACAAATGTTATGCGCATCGAATTTTTCATTGTGTTGATTCGTAATGTGGGAATCGTGAAGTTAACAAAATTCACAAAGTTTTTTTCTCAGTTGACAGCCAACTAATTAATTTACGCCCTGAAGTAATTTTACCTATAATACCGTTTTGGTAATGGAACAATAATACAATTGTCCCAACTGCTATCAACCGTCTGTAGGCAATGTAAAGTAGTGTAACTGTGACATTCCCAATGTATGGGTATGTTGTGAGACTGAAGGGAGTGGGGATGAGAAGGAGATCGGGAAGAGGAAGGTGAGGCTATTTAGATTTGGTCACCTAATAAGGCCGAAGTCGTTTTAAACAATTTTGAATGCTGATCTTACACCAAGGCGATACTGAGAGTATTTACCACTACCGGAGTATAAAACCTCACATTAGCATAGCTGGTACCGTAAAAGGGGTCGGTATGCAACATAGAAATCGAATTCGGTCCCGTCGACTGCTAGTCGAGCATCCAACAGTTGTACGCAGAAAGCCATTTGATATTTCTTAATTTTTGAAGCTATCGTAGTATCGTATATCGCGAGAGAGCTCCTTCCAGCTATGAACTAGATCTGAAAGGCCAGGTACTCCCTTCACCATTTCCAATTCGGGTGCATAATGAACTTAGTCCCACGGGCTAAATACTCGCAAATTGTAACTACTCCTGTACGTTATTTTTATAAAAACATTAAAATAATAAATATTAATAATTGCTGATTTCATATCAAGTAAATTAGTTCATTCTGGTCACTGGTGGTGATGAACCGCTTGAGCGACTAGCATTTCGTGCGTGACTAGCAGGGTTTCCCGCCTACAAGATTTCTTTGTATAAATGACATGAGTACATGATACATATTGGATAGGTTGATGGTAGTTCTTATTTATGCATTAGAGAGGAGAAAATTAAAAATATATATTTAACTAACATTACTTAAATTAATACGATTTAGAAAAAATAATTGTTATCGGCTCAATTCTTTGAGATTATTTTCACCTCAAGTCTACGCGGAATAAAACGTTTTTCTTCCTTATTCCTTTTCACACCTATTGCACACCCAGTGTCCTCACCCAAATTCGAAACTATTGATGCAACAAAAATATTGAGTATTTATGACTATTTAAATTAACTCTTTAAATGACTGCCTCAACACAGGTTAGCCGCTAGCCTAGTGAGGCAAGTTATGAGAATCTATTTCCATGATTTTTTTTTTTTAACTTCCGATTTTATGTCCGGGTTAAATCTTCCCCATAGGAAAAACTAAACCCTTCCACACACTTTAGCACAAATGATCATCTAGTCAATCAACATTATACAAGTGCATTATATAAGCAAAATAAATAAAAAAACAATACAAGAACAACATGTCAAGTCACAAGAGATCAAATGGGAAAATAATTCACCGACTCCAGATATTTTCATATCAGAGGGTTCGGCTCTAGATGTAAATTTATTAAATAAACATATTATTATTATTACATAAAAGTACAAAAGTGGTTTATGTGTTACTTATATATGAGAGAATAAACGAACTATCCATTCCTGTATCCATCCCTGTTCTTAACAGGAATGCTCGATTTTAACTCCTTAGACGCGCTGAAAAGATTTTTAGGCAAACATGTTTTTAATAAAAGGAACTATACTTAATCCACTTATATTGAACGAGGTTAACTAATATGTGCCTAACAAGGGTGACCGGATAACTCATTAAAATGACAATTCAACACACCTATAAAAAGTGTTATATAGTTATGAAAAGTGATGAAACAAAACAACACAATGACGATCAAAATGACAATTCAACACTCTACAAAGTTATGAAACATCAACACAGTTTTGTCCTAGTGAGGTTAAAAATTCCAACGTAAAAAAAATACAATAAAGAAACAATAAATAAATTCATTAAAACTAGGTTAAATAGGTTACATATGTAACTATTTATTTATTTTATTCCTTTAGATTTACACACAGTACAATATGATACAAGATATATTATTTTTTTGATAAATTAAAGTTTTAAAGACAAGATTTTATTTATGCATAGCACAAAGGATAACAATTATTTTTATAAGCAATAATTGTTCGCCTGAAACACTCATCCACATTGAAAAAAATCTCCTGATAAAAAATACATGACGCCAACGGGACTCGAACCCGTGTCCATTCGATTAAAAATAAAGTTGGTTGTTCTCAGGTGAAAAAATGTAAAAAGCAGTAATTGTTGAATGAAACACTAGCATATATTGAATATTTTCTCGGGTAAGAAATAAGCCCCATAGCTCAGTGGTCAGAGCTTTCGACCGGAAATTGAATGGACACGGGTTCGAGTCCCGTTGGCGTCATGTATTTTTTATCAGGAGATTTTTTTCAATGTGGATGAGTGTTTCAGGCGAACAATTATTGCTTATAAAAATAATACAAGATATAATTAAAATATTTATAGTGATTATAGATTATTGTACCTTATCAGGTCGAAATTATTGGTTCCTAACTAGGCAAATTGCCCATTCCAAGGAACCAAAATATGTGAAAGTAAGTGTGTGATTTGTCTATGTCTATAATATATCTCATTAATGTTTTAATTTGTGATGTTTAATCGTTACAATCTTATGATAGAGTCGAACTTGAGCTGTTGTGTGTGTTTCAATTGTGTATGAGTAATAATTAGAATAGTGGAAGATATATATAGTGTGTGATTAGTCTATGTCTATTTATTATGTGACGTTTTTTAACATTTTTTCAGATTCTCCTCTACCCAGTCCAATCAACCATTTAGTTATTATTGGGCCTATGTAGGAAATATTACAAGATTTTATGTTTAATTCAGGGGGGATTGTACAGTTTAGGTCCCAAGTATGTGTGTGTCTTTTGATACTTTGCCGTATTGCTTGTTGGGATCATAAGGTCATTTCTGGTGTGGCTTTTTGTGATATGTTTATGGTCAATTTTATTAATATTATCTAGATTTTTATGTACATGGATAATAAACTTTTTTATATAGTTTTGACCTATAAAGTTTTACCTTATTTAACCTAGTTTTTGTTTCATCACTTTTAATGACTTTATATCACCTTTTAAAGGTGTGTTGAAGTGTCATTTTGCGGAGTTATCGTGGAACCTCTAACAACTATACTCGTGGGAGATCCCATGCTCTTTTTTATACTTCGAAAGCGAGGAATTCTGCCGATCAGAACTCGCCAATCAACGGAACGACTCAACTGTTTAACGATTCTGCATTGACCGTTGACAATTCAACTTCATTTACACACAGTTTAGCAATTGTGTCACAAAATAATGATACTACCTCAATAACCTTTTATACTTAAATTTACCTCAAATTTGTAATAATGTAATGCATAACCGTCTTATGGATAACACGAATAAATAAATTGATAAATATAAATAATCCACGTTTTTCGCCTCTTTTTTACAAATACAATTCATGTTTTTATTCCAATTTTCCATACAAAAACGTAAGTTATCATCCCTTATTAGAATCAATGTTTTTCACAACTTTTTCTGTAGATAATCACTATATTTTACCACTTATTCATACCACCACCTATTTGTTGAATCCAATTCGATTCACAAGCATTTAATAGATATTAGCATATCAGCCTCAAAATCTATATACTCAATCTGAGCATTCATAATTCGCATCCCTAATCACCCGACCATCACAATCAGCCATCCACCGAGCAAAAAGATCATCCAGATCATTATACCAATTAAAAGTATACATGAAATGATTGTTACTTTATGGCTAAGTGCATTAAAATTGTTCGTCTTGAATGTGGGGCAATTATTATATGATGCTCCCATTGAAATCAATCTCTCACTTTTTCAAAAGAAATCGTTCAATTCGTTGACCTGATAATGAGCTAGATCAAATGATAGTTACTTTATGGCTAAGTGCGTTAAATATCTTTTCTTGAATATGGAACAATTATTTTTGATACAATGTAGATGTTTACCTTGAAATCCTAGTAAAAATGTCATTATTTCTCCTGAGATGATTTTAAAGTTAGATTAAATGATTGTAACTTTATTGCTAAGTGCATTAAAATTGCTTGTCTAGGTTGTGGAGCAATTATCATTGGTTTGAAAGTGATGTATGTGTGAATATTGCGGTCATGTGCTAAGCCATCCATAATCAGAATCCGGATTGTGTAGTTTCTCTAGTTGTCCGATGAAAACTATCCATTTACCATCATTTATCAACTATCTCTTGCATTTCATGGACTCCCGGTGTTACGTTTCATTTTGATTGATCTCCGTGCACTTTCTAGTTGATACGAGGGTATTATTAAAAATTCATCGAATGGATGACAATCTTTACCCTATATAATAAAAGCTATTTGTTTATCAGATATTAGGAAATCAGCAAAATCAGCAATTAAATTTAACAGAGAGTCGGTCAGTTCTCTCCGTACACCGTCTCCCGATAGGAAGTGAGAAGGGGAAGGAGATGAGAAAGAGGAAGGTGGAACAGTGCCTGGATTTTCAGATCTTTTCACCAAACACAGCTAAAACCATTTCAAGCAATAATCTGAGAATATTTCATTTCCTTCAACTTCCATCATTGTAAGCGGAATATGTTGCTTGTGAAACTATGGAGGACTAGCATTCGATTCAATCGATCGACGCCTGGATGTGAACCCGACACATTTATCCACTCGTCTACTAACCACTCGATTTAAACCGGTATCAATTGTATCTTATTTACTGTAATTAATTATTGTATCTGGGATTGATTGATTGATTGATTGATTGATTGATTGATTGATTGATTGATTGATTGATTGACCCTTAACGAATGAAATGAAAGGTTTCCTATTAAGCTTTGAGTAAATACGAACGTTTTATCACGATGTCAAATTCCTAATATGCCAGCATTTCGTCTTTATATTTATCAAGGCTAAAGCAGGTGTATGAACACGTGTTCTGATATGCTTTGAATTTACTGATAGTTTATTAGAAAATGGCTTACAATCCCGTTTTAACCGGACTACCAATAATTTGAAGAAATTTTAAATAATTTAGCAATAATCATTTTTCTCCGCTCAATTTGAAAGGGAGTCGAAAGCAGCCCAAACGTATTAATTTCCATACAAATTAAGACAGATTTTGAAAGAAAAGTTCTTGGACATGCACGATGGGTTTGTTGCCGAAGCCTTTGATTAGAAAAAAGTTTCAAAATGATTGCGTCTATAATTATAACGATTGCCTCTTTTGTTTGTGAAAGCCCGAAAAGTGTGACGGGTGTACCTACCGCCTTAGTTAGTCCGTAAATCACAATAATTGCAGACTTGCTAATGGCCAAATCAACCAAAATTTCTTCATTATTGTGCTCTCATCCAAACAATTTTTTTTTCGTACTTTGTTTCGTATTGTAGGTTGTTTGCGGTGAAATTATAAATAACCCTCAGGATACGCTGTATTGCCCAATAGGGAAACTAACTTTCTCAACTGTTGCATCTGATTTTGGATCTATATCGATATAGGTACCTTGTTTGTTTGTATGTGGTTTTCTAACAAAATTATAATTAATTATACAGACAAAATATAATAAATTATAGTAATGGTATTTGTTAGTCCTCCTTACTAGGATGTCCTATGTTCAGGCGGACTAAAATAATATAAATCTGATTTATTTGTCTTCTACTCGTACTAGTGTGTTCTTTAATTGACCTCTTTCAGCCAGATTTTTATTCTTGATTTGTGCTCATTAAACTTTTCTATTCGTTTTATATCAGGAGGAAGGATGTTGTGAAGTTTTGTTGGAAAATAAATTAAGTTTCTTTGTTCGATTGTGGTTTTATAATGTCTTTTATGTCGTTTTATTTAGGTGTGATGGATACGTGGTCTGGTAGAGGATTCCGTATTTAGGTGTGATGGATACGTGGTCTGGTAGAGGATTCCGTATTTAGGTGTGATGGATACGTGGTCTGGTAGAGGATTCCGTATTTAGGTGTGATGGATACGTGGTCTGGTAGAGGATTCCGTATTTAGGTGTGATGGATACGTAGTCTGGTAGAGGATTCCGTATTTTTTAATAATTTCGGTACGTCTGAACTGTTGAAAATTTCAATCTAAGGCGTTCATTTAGTATGGTTTTTTGAATTGGATATTATATATAAGAATAAAAATGTCATGAGGGCAGTTTTACTATATTGTGACATGCATCTTAAGATAGTAAGTGACGTTCAATATCGATGGTGATTGTAGAATTGGCAGTTGATTCGCTCTGTTGATTGGTGTCTTCTGATGGGCAGAATTGTCGCTTTCGGAGCGTAAAAAGTGTTCGGATCTCCCACATATAAGCTTATCTCGTTCAACACAGGTGGATTAAATATATAACGGATCAGTATTAACTAAATACATCAAGGAACTTACGTATTTATCTACTCCAACAGCTCGAAAAAAATCTGCACACACATCGTACAACCCGTGCCTTTGATGATATCTATCAATAAATTTCGTACAGTTTCTTTTTTAAACGATGTATCATTTACCGGGCTGATGTGCCGCTGATGGGAATCTAACGTTAATTAGTGATACAGTAGATCATATATTTGGGTCCATTGGATGCTGTGACTGCCGGAACTATCGTGGCGATCGTATCCGGTCTATTTACTGAGAGAAGAGATACATGGTCCGGTGGACGCAGATCTGTGAAGCGTGGTTCATAGATGGTTCTATAATTTAGCGGATCAAATGTGGATTATTTCGGTATAAATTAAAATGTTTTTTGGTTTCCGAAACACCACCTTTGGTTTATTTTACATGTGTCAAGGTAAGTAGGTCAAGGTTGGGACATGTGATCAGTTGCGATCAGTGATAAAAATATTGTTAAAATTAAAATTTTGTAACATCTCTCAGCAATCAATTTTTTTATCCTCAGCGGAACTTACTTCTTTGTAATTAACATTTTATGATTGCGTTTATACGATACATTGAAAACTTTTAATGTTTTAATTTTATTGATTTTTATTCTACTAGACGGTTACGAACAAAGACTTACATATTTCAAATTAGAGACTCTAGTTAAAAGACGAAACATAAATGACCTATTAATGCTTTACAAAATTGTGAATAATCAAGTAGATAGGTAACATAGTCCATCTAATCAAGTTAAACGCCAGGCCCAAATTCACTAGAAACCTTAACATATTTTGGAACGAAATTTTTACCAATAACACTGGTTATTTTAATCCTATGTCTAGAATGTCTCGATCATACAACGATATTGTTAAAACACATGCTTGCATAGATATTTTCGTAAATAATATAACTTGTTTCATGAGATGTCTCCACGATTACTGTACCGAAAAAAAAAAAAAAACAAATATTGTTTGTTGATTTTTGATGGTTTGATATTTTCTATTATATACCTAATTCGAACATATTTTTAAAATTATTATGTCTTGTAATTTTTGTAATTTTAAGCTTTGCATAAAAAAATACTGATATTGTTGTGATAGTGAATGTGCAAATGTGATTGCTGCAGACACTAGTCTAGGGACATTTATATTTGTATTTAAATTTATTTTATACTAACCACAGGATGGTACTTTAAATGTCCTGTTTGAGTCTCAAATAAAAATAAATAAAAATAAAATAAGATTCTGGTTGACTTTCACTACGGCGATGATAGAGTATTTTCCACTCTCATTCGATATAATTCAATTTAAAATAGGAATCTAATATTAATAATTGAATATATGTATTTGATATACTGACAATTCGTGGTAGAATCCCATTATAATGAAATATTGAATTAATTTTCTCCACTTATATTATTTTTGACCGTTATCAGTTTCGACGTATTATGGCCATCATCAGACAGGTATATAAAAAAGTGAGGTTAAATTGAGCTTATTTCTATAACTTAAATTTTGTCGGTCTCTCAACGTAATAGATTTTCTAGTGCACCCACTTAAATTTAATAGCAATTTTATCTGTTCATTTAGATAACTGTTCCAATTTTAAAAGACATAAAATAACAATAGAATTTTATTACAGATCAAGGTAAAACAACTTTCTCAAATAAAAAAACTACCAATCGATAATTAAGTTTTCTTTTCATCGCTTTAATGAGATTTGTACTTTGTTTATTTATTTTTTAATATCTTAGTAACTTACTCGCTTGCATTGTTTGTGAATCAATTATATTGTTGTAAAAGTAATTTAAAACACCTATTGAAATGTATTAAATACAAGTGTTTTGGGAGTAATAAAAACATGGTGGTCTAAGTCAGGTTTCGGAGTGGGGCAATTTTGTTATACCATTTTTTATAAGCTTATTACAAAGATAATCCTAAAAAAATGCGAATATGTACAGTATATCGATACTCGGAGAAAAATAAGTAGGTATTGCTAATTTATTAAGAATCTCCTTAAATTATTTGTAATCCGGTTAAAAACGACTTTGCATGCCCTTAAAGAAAGAATTAATAGGTTTCCTCATATAGTTTTAGTAAAATACGAATATATTATCTCTATGTCGGAACACTTGTTCATAAAAATCATAATCTTTTCGCATTTCGTCATTTTATATTATGAAGGTAAATGCAGGTGCATGAACACGTGTTCTGATATATTATTAGGTATTTACTAAGAGTTTGTCATGTTTTCGTCGTATAGACTTTACAATATAAATGAAATGAAAATATTATTATGTCGTTAACGAATTTATAAATTTCTCTCTGTCTGAAAATATCTTTAAAGAACCAGCTTCACAATTTAACCGACAATGTTTTTGAACGTAACTAGACACTAAATAATTTGACGTCTATTTATTGTAAAACGCCCTTGCGATATGCTATGCATAAAACCTTGTCTTATAAACGTTAGTTTATCATTAAAAAAATAGTAATAATATTTGACAATTAAAAAATATTTCACCAATAAATGAAGATATCATATGTCTCTACGCCATCTAGTGAGAAATTTAGCACTAACAAAGCCTTTCCTACAAAAATAAAGTTGGTTGTTTACATGTGAAAAAATATAATAAGCAGTAATTGTTGATGAGGTACTAGTACATATTGAATCATTTGGCGGGTTGCAAATAAGCCGACATAGCTCAGTGGATACAGAGGACCTGACCGGACATCAGAAGGCACGGGTTCAATTCCCGTTGTCGGCATTTATTTTTACTATTTTGGATGGCTAATTATTGCTTATAATTATTTTTTAAAAAGTCTTTATTCGCGTCTAAACTACGCAACGGATTTGATAGGGTTTTAAACATCATTTAAAAAATTTAATTAATATATACTCGTAAAATAAATGCACATTATAATTATAGAAAATAGAGAAAAGTCGATGATTTGTAATCAAGTTCAAAAAAATTTTTTTTTGGGTGCATACATTGCTAATATTGGCTAAACCTTATGAGACATATCAAAATAATGTACTACGAAATTATATATCTTAGGATAATCCACAACAACGCCGGTTACACGTCAGATAGTCAAAAATAACCGAGTAATTTCTGAGTTGTAAAGATAATTATTGTAGATATCTGCGATGATAAAGTCACCCCGTATTACGGTACATTTACATCAGCCTTACGTTTCAAGATCTCAATATTTTTAAAACGGTCATAAGTGATTTTTCCACACATACGCCTCCGGGATCTCATTTCTGCAGCATTCAGTTTGCTATCATCATTCCTCTGCCTCACTGCTATAGATCAGGGTTGGTATCAGCACTCCTTTTTGGACGGTTAGCCTCGCTTCTTTTGACAATTGACATTATCATGTAAATAAATTATATTTTTACACTTAACAGGTAATCGAACCCGCAACCTACAGATTATTATTCAAGTACACAATCAACTTCAGAGTGAAGACGTTTTGTTTATACATCATAATATCCACTCAACTGTAAAAAAAACATTTCCTTATTTTTCAAAAAAACAACTTCCCAGAAAAACACTCACAAAAAAACAGAATAAACGCAGGTACCTGGTAATGTTTTGAACAATATATTTTTTTAACAGAAGGTCGTTTCGATTCGCAAAAAACACCTTTTTTATTGATGTTACGTGATGTTTTAATGTATAAAAAAGTTCTTACTTTAACCTAGAAGGTCACGATCGAAAATGATGACCCGACGATTTTAATATTCATGGAAAAATAGCTAATCAAATAGATCCACAGACGAATCATTTTAAAGAGGACACGTTTGAATGTATTTGTGCATACCGATAGAATCAAAAGTTTCGAACTCCCACCCGCAGACCCCTCTTACCCTTTCATCAAGTCCGTTTAAATTTAGACTCGTATAGACATCCTATACACCACTACACGAGCAAGGATATCTTTAAAATATATTTTTTAATTTTCATTTAACGACACATGTTCCATTTACATACATGACAGTTATTGAAATCCATAGAACAATATGCAAAGAAGAAGAATAGAAAAATAATAAGATTGTAAAAGTAAATAAGACAAAAGAAAAAGAATATACACTATTAGAAAGTTAATGATAGACATGAAGAATAAACAAAAACAGAAAACCTTTTATGAAGTGACCTCATTAAAATATGCACTGCTAAAATGTTAAATTAGTGCAGCTTTATACTTCAATAGAGGCATATTAAAAACATCAGCTAACATAGTATTAGAGTTACTAAGGTATGTAATCTATTTAAAACAGAGTTGTAGCTTGAAACCGCAGTATAATTGTCACATTCTCTAAATAGTAAAACATATATAGTCTGTCTGTTTGTGCGCTTAGTTCTTTTAAACTACGCAACGGATTTTGATATAGGTTTAACTATCATTTGGAGAATTTCTTCCGGAAGGTTTAGGTATATAATACATGCATATTATATTAATGGAAAGTAGACTTGTTGTTAAATTAGATACGACTTTATCAACAGAACAGTTATTAATAAAATGAATAGTGAAAGTTTGATCATTCAAAATAATGCTTACCTTTTTTCTTTCTTTCTTGGCTTTCAAGGCCATTTTCAAACTGTTGTTTTAACCACGTTTAGACGACTTATTTATAGGATTCTATTTTACCCCCTCCCAATTTAAAAAGATTTATTACCGGTAAAATAATTGTGACAATAGATAGCATATTCTGTGGGGGTATTTTGAAGTCTGTTTTCCCCACATTAATTATATATTAATTGTTATCTTTTTTTTGTTGTTGCAAATAGAAAAATTAGTAAGTAGTAAATTCACACAGGAGGCGATACTGAAGTAAATCTTAAGACGTTTCAATTTTTTTTATATAAATACAACAACAGAGTTCAAATTGCTCGGAGCTATTGAAATGAGGTGTGGAAGGGGTGGAGATGGAGAAGAGGAGGGTTGGGAAGCACATGTAAATTTAGATCTTGTCTCTAACCACGACTAAATCCATTTCAAAAAGCGTTTCGATTCTTAATGGTGGTCTTCCATCAGGACAATATTGCGAATATCAATCTCGTTTCATTTGTAAAATGTCTATTGTGTACTAATGTTGGGCACGTGTTTGGCGCAACTCCCGACCATGTCCTGGTGCCGAAAAGATCAATGACGAATACGTTCTTCGAAGCACCTTCCTAAAAAATATCCTTTTTTATTATCCAACTTATTGTATCCTACTATCTGCCGAAATAATAATGTTTATTTGACCGTATTTTTTATTTGATTATTTTTTTTCATCTTTCGGGCTAATGTGGTTACCTTGTAATATGTCGATGATTTTAAGATGAGATCATTGCGATGATTGTAGCTTCAGTTTTTTTTAGAATATTAAATTTATTTTACGCATTAGTAAAATATTTTAATCATGGCGCTACAAACCAAGGTTGAATTGATCTCCTCTACAAATTTTCTCCGTTTCTACCTTTTTAATATAATTTATTCCATTTCTCAGGGTGGAAAAATCGTGATAATTGAGATAAAAATACATGTTATCGAATAAATACATGTTGGTGACTAGATGATATGAAGTGATATGAAGTCATCATAAGTGATGAAACTAGGTTATGTAGGTTACGGTACCATGATAACTCAACACAGTGACAATTCAACACACCTTTAAAAAGTGATATAAAGTCATTAGAAACGATGAAAAAAAACAATTTAAACCTAACCTAACCTAACCTAACCTACTTAACCCAGTTAATAAAGTTTTTGTTTTATCACTTTCCGTGACTTTATATAACTTTTTAAAGATGTGATGAATTATCATTTTGATGATTTATCCGGTCACCATAGGTTACGTAATAGGTTTGGTTTAAATGTTTTTTTTCATCACTTTTAATAACTTTATATCACCTTTTAAAGGTGTGTTGAATTATTATTGTGTTAAGTTATCACAGAACCGTTTTATTTTATTTGCAGAGGTACATATACTGCTAAGCCAAACATAATATATGGCTTGTCAACAACAGCAATTATTATATAATTTGCTTTTGTACTTTATAATAATCATCTATCTACACAATCTCAATATGTACTTAATTATTGTATTAATGAGAGCATCATTGGCATTATTAATATATGATTTGAAAAATATTACCTAACATGAGCAATATGGTTTGAACAACAATTTCCTGCAACTATGATCATTTTGCACATTCATTATTTTAAAATGGCCAGCGCTCTGATCAGCATAAATATGGTATAGTATTAAAAAAGTGTAGGTAATGCACTAATTTATAATCATTATTCATCATTTTTGTATTTCCTGGATGACTTATTATATTTAAACTCATTACACGTGAATATCATCATAGCAAGTAAAGCGAAGGCATTTTATCATGATCTAAAACAAAAAGAAATTGCCGACACAGAATAATCTCACTAAATAATCGGTTTTATATTTATTGCCGCTCGTCACGATAATTTGTCTTATTTCATAATGTATTCATTTAAGAAAATAATTTATAGCATGTTGAAGGCACGTTGCACAGTGGAAGACACTCTCAGTATCGCCCTGGTGTAAGATCACCATTCAGAACTGAATTGAATCGAGTTGCTTGAAGTTTATTTAGCTGAGTTTGGTGACCAGATCTGAATAGCCAGGTGATTCCACAACGTAATACTAGAAGTCAGGATTTATTTCAGTGCAGAAATTCTGGGACTAACTACCATATGTATTCCTCTTTGCTCAGAATACTAATGGAGGGAAACATGTATACCAAGTCAGTGGACATCTTCAATTTATCATATACCACGGGATATCATAATTGTAGGATTTGTGAAACGGATTTTTTTTTTTAAATATTTTTCTCAGTTACAAACATTGTCAATTATTTTAAAGACTATTAGAAATTTATGTTTTGAATGAACACCGTTAAGAAACTCCTAAAATTATGATATCTGTCAATTTTTTACAAAAGAAATACAAAATTCAACTATAGAATTAGTAATTAATCAAATTAAATAAAAATAATTTTAGTACATAATTTATCGCTCGTTTGAATTGTTCTCACAATCAGTTCAAATTTTGAAAAATCAAAGCAAATCCGAGTTATAGAGTTCAATGAACTGGAATTACATACACACAACCGAAATATGTATTTTTAATCATGAAAATTTCATTGTAATGGTGTGGTTAAGTTAGGTTACTTTAATTCAGTATATGTTAGGTTAGGTTGACGGCTTTGTTAGCAAAATTATTAATGGAAAATTGCCTGTGACTTTTTGTGTGACCTTTCTCTAGATCTTTCGCTCTGTAGTGGTACTATATCACCGTTGGGCAACATTGTACGACAGATTGAGTAAAGGACTACATGAAAGATGCTGCTAATAATTCAGATCTTCAAGATACGAGGATTTAGTCATTAAATAACTAAGGATAACTGACAGTGCTTTGTACCAAATTAAAAAAAAAAACTTATCAGTACTTCATTATTTCTCATCACCGATTTGTTTAACAAACAATATCAGTTTCTTCTACAGATGGGTATAAAATAATAATGTAAACTGTAATTTGCCAACAATGATAATAAATTATATAATATTTGCTTTTATTCTAAGCCAATAGATTCGCAGCGATCATTTTCATTTGCTTAAGTGCTTTATTATTCAAAATATATAAATAAGCAAATTAAAAGCTGGGTAAATAGAAATTATGAAATGTACCGAAATTTTCATTAATTTGATACGATGCTTGTGCTATGTAAAAATTATTGAAATATTTGTGAATAGTGACATTGTAGCAGTACTCAATGATGTTCACAATTTTAAACCTTTCAAATGGAATTTTTTTGATACTGCAACAGAGTTCTGACTGCCGGAGTCATCCTGGAGAAAATCCTGCCTGCAATCCCGTTTTTAACCGGAATTACCAACAATTTTAAGAGATTTTTAATAAAGTAGCAATAACTCATTTTCCTCCGTGTTTCATTCCCATTTGAAGGAGAAGAAAAAGATGATGGTTGAATAGCATTAAGTTTTTCCTGCGTTAGTTAATAGTGTATATATAATATATATCGGTTCTGATATACATACTATTATAAGTTTTTTTTTTTGATATTCATATTAAATTAATATTAATTAGTAATCCATAATTTGATGGACATTCTGCAAGCTGTTCTAATCTATCTGTCTATGTAAATAAAAATGTTAATGTTCGTTTGCTCAAAATCTTGAATCTCCGAAAGTTCTTCACCGATTGCTTCGTTTGTTCAAAATCTTGAATCTCTGAAAGTTCTTCACCGATTGCTTCGTTTGTTCAAAATCTTGAATCTCTGAAAGTTCTTCACCGATTGCTTCGTTTGTTCAAAATCTTGAATCTCTGAAAGTTCTTCACCGATTGCTTCGTTTGTTCAAAATCTTGAATCTCTGAAAGTTCTTCACCGATTGCTTCGTTTGTTCAAAATCTTGAATCTCTGAAAGTTCTTCACCGATTGCTTCGTTTGTTCAAAATCTTGAATCTCTGAAAGTTCTTCACCGATTGCTTCGTTTGTTCAAAATCTTGAATCTCTGAAAGTTCTTCACCGATTGCTTCGTTTGTTCAAAATCTTGAATCTCTGAAAGTTCTTCACCGATTGCTTCGTTCGTTCAAAATCTTGAATCTCTGAAAGTTCTTCACCGATTGCTTCGTTTGTTCAAAATCTTGAATCTCTGAAAGTTCTTCACCGATTGCTTCGTTTGTTCAAAATCTTGAATCTCTGAAAGTTCTTCACCGATTGCTTCGTTTGTTCAAAATCTTGAATCTCTGAAAGTTCTTCACCGATTGCTTCGTTTGTTCAAAATCTTGAATCTCTGAAAGTTCTTCACCGATTGCTTCGTTTGTTCAAAATCTTGAATCTCTGAAAGTTCTTCACCGATTGCTTCGTTTGTTCAAAATCTTGAATCTCTGAAAGTTCTTCACCGATTGCTTCGTTTGTTCAAAATCTTGAATCTCTGAAAGTTCTTCACCGATTGCTTCGAAATTTTAACACAATGTTACATTCGAATACGCGTGTATTTTTATATGCCTATATTATATAGGTGTCACCTGTGTAATGGTGCTGCCACACGCAAAGCTCACATCAACAGATAATATAAAGCACAATAGCGCTCGCCATACAATCCCATACAGACCCGACACACACACGTAAAAAGATAACGCGCTATAAGTGTGGTTCTGAACTTCGCTAACCGAATTTATTTTACGTAACCGCTCCCGACGCGATATTTGAAAAGTTATGCGTCCCCCTCTCCGCCGTAAAAAGGAGAGGGGGTCATTTTAATTACGGAGCTACCAACTAAGTTCCGTGTTCCCTTTGACAGCCATGACATAAGCAGCCTAATAATGCATTTCTTATTTATTATGTTAGCTCATATCGTCATGTGTGCTAGTAAATTTAGAAACATAAAAAAAAACTTTATTTGGCAAACATACTTAACATATATTTAAAATATAAATATAATCAATATTTGAATTTGAAGTAAACAAATTTTCGCCCTTTCAAAATTAATCATATTTTTAATCTCAGTATGTTTATATGGTAATATCATTCGGTTTTTTGATGAAAGTTGGACGGCTTGGACGAAAGTTGAGCTTATTTTACAATAATTTATTATATGTCGCTTTCGTCGATCGGCGTGCGAACTGCGAATTTCCTGATTCGACGGAGAGGTTATGTCAGGTTATGTGAAAATGCGCTATTTACGCGCAGATTGTTTAAAATCTAAAAAGTTTATAAATAGCATTTATAATTATATCGTTGGCGGCATCATCATCTGAGGATGAGCTGTCCAACAGATCCAGCAATAGGCGACAAGTATCATCCATTTCGAAAACGTGCTCAAGCTGTCAGTAAGTAAAGTTGTCACTTTGACAGATGAAATTATGTTCCTCGGCCGCTCTCGAATTCAACTGACCCCCTCTCCTACCATAGGAAGAAATATTTGATAGCGTCGTGTGTCGGTAGAAAAGATGATGCGCTGTACATTAACTTTTGATGTGAGCTTTGCGTGTGGCAGCAGCTTAAAGGTAAAAAACATGCTTTTTTAAAAAACAGCGCCATCTGTTGGACAAACATGCTTTATTTTGAAAAACAGTGCCATCCGTAGGACGTAATAGCAACAAGCTCTATTTTTCTCTATCTACACAGAAAGACTGAACCACATCAACGCACGGTGGGGTACAGCTGGTATAATTATAATAATAATATGTAACATCGAAACTAGCACCTAGATATTAATAATATTACGATTCTTGAAACTTGACTAATAGGTTATTGCGAATGTACCAGTTTAAAGATAAACTTACATAAGGTAAATTAATTTTATCTTATTTAAATAATAATTGCGGTTTGTTGGTTTGAAAGTTGTCTCTCTAAATGGGTTGATTTGGTTGATATTATTATTTTATCGTCAGACCAGTCAAAGATATACTCAAAGATTAACTAGTTTTCTCTTTGAAATGGATTTTGTAAATAATTATTTCATTAGTTCGTACCTTATGTAAATGGAATATAATATAATGTTGGATTGCCGTAGATATATTTTTATTTATCCCTGGAGGTCTATCATGGACGATCGATAAACCCATATGATTCACTAAATTCGTCATGCATGGTCAGTTAGCGATATTTGCGAGCACGGCCAACGAATGATAAAATATGTTCCGACGGCCGATAGATAAATTTTAGCGCGGCTACTATAGTATCAGGTAAGCTTCATTACATATGGTATTGTATGCGTGATTACCCGCGAAAGAAAGAATGCATTGTCGTCGACAACGAGTCTATCTGCCGAGTTACAGCTCGATCGGATGTCGGGAAGTGAGTTAATTGCCACTTCCAAGACTTGCATTCACGAAAACAAAAGTAAAATTCAAATAATGTACTTTAAAAATATATCCAAAATATACCCGCGAAGAACTATTACCACCATGTAATTAAATTACGTTAAATTATCCTAACACGTGAATATTATTGTTAACTTTGTTCTACGATTACCTAATTTTTTTACTAATTACGATTTTCTTTATTTACAGGTAAGTTCCTGAAATATAATATTTTCGTTTTGGCATGCCTGATTTGAGTGTGGGTAAGTCAAACTAATTTTCTCCAATTACTAACGTGTGAGGTGTTTCATTTAAAAAAAACTCAAGAAGTATGGACTAGGTGCTCTAAAGAAGAACCTGATAGCTATCACAAATATTTTGCAAGTTGGGTGGGCGTGATTATTTTTTTCCAAGTTTATTTATTAATGATTGTTAATATTAGATACTGCTGCCCTCTATTGATATAAATCTTAAACCTTTAAGATTTTGAACTCGACTAAATCGGAGCATTTTTTGGTTAGTGATAAAGTAGAGATCTGCTCATTCGAATTTCAAATACTACATGCTTCCTAGAATTCTTCTTCTTCCATTATAATCGGAGAGCAATTATTAGGGTTCTTGAGAACCTTAATAAGTGTAGATATTTAAAATCATCATGTGATTACTATTTTGATTAATCTTTATAACGAATTGGTGTACATTATAATATTAAAAAAATATGCTTTAGATAAATTGAAGGTGTTTCTATCGTTTCGCTTGAGTAGAATACAAATAATATAATAAATTACCCAAAAAATAAATAAATGTAAACTTCAAAAAAACATATATTTTAATGAACGCGTAAAGGAAACAACTTTGAAAAATACAGTATTATAGCTAAAATTATCTGTGACAGTTTCACTTGATTAACTTTTTACTTTCTTATAAAATTATTTACAAAATAAATAAAAACCAGTTTTGTGCTTGAAATCGAACGTTTCTAGACTCCGTTTGTCAAGCGATTTTAATGCTTATTACCTACAATATAAGGTATACCAAGAATGTACACATTTTTGGCTTATATCTTCAACGGACTTAAGTCAACGGACTATTTTTTATTGACAATGGCTTGAGTGCAATCTTAACAATTTAAAAATACATAATAATTATTTTATTCCGTACTGTTTTGAAATATAAGCTAACTCGGAACTTTCTGCGAAGAAAAAACCCAGTTTTCACTGCTAGTACAATGATTAACAGGTCCTTACGTAATATACTTACATCTTTTCAATGTGTATTGTTTTCAAAGCGTATTTTAAATCAATTTATTTATTTAAAATAACTCGTTAAAATTCTTAAAATATTGTGAAGTCAACGATAAACCATTGTTTCCGTTTTTAATATTAAAATTATTTTGCAAAAATACACACGAGTTTATTTTATATTTGCATTTCTATAGAATAGTGTTGTTAGCATCGGGTTTGCTTGTTAGTATAAATAGTATGGACTTGTTAGTATATGCAGTATGTATTATCTACGACACAGAATACATACCGCAAGTGTTTATGTAGAAATTTCTATGTTTACTCATTTATCGTTAGCAGATGAGATGCGGGACTATGTAAATAGGTCTATTGTAACAGCATCACGACTTTATTTTACTGTTTGAATGCATTTAGTTTGTTAAATTTTCAATGTATGTTTGTTGAGTAGAAAACATTACTTCGTTTGTTGACTTTTTTACGCGAGTGAAAATGGGGAGGGAAAGGAACAGATACAGGTTGGGAAGTAACTGGGTTTTCAGATCTGATCACTAAACACGACTAAAGCCATTTCAAGCAATTTTTAGATTCCTAATAATGGTTTATCGCCTCGGCGAATGTGCCGCAAATGTGCTAAAAATTATTTTACATTAATTATTTACTAGTACATGGAGAAATTAAGAATCTCTTCAAATGATTGGAAATTCGGTTTCCTGATATTTTTTTGTAAATTCCTAATATATCGGAACACGTGTTCATGCTCCTGCATTTGCCTTGATAATTTATAATTACGAAATGCGAAAATATTTGGTTTTTTAGTAACACGTGTTCCGACATCGTGAAAATACATTCGTATTTAACTAAAAGTTTATCAGAAAACCTATTAATTAATTCGTAAAGGGCCTTCAATCCCGTTTCTAACCGGATTACGAATAATTTCAAGAGATTCTTAATAAATTAGCAATACTCATTTTTCTCTTTGTAACCCACCGAAACTTTATTTTCGGTCGAAACCGAAACTGAATTTCGGTCGAAATCATAAACTTACCTATATCTGAAAATTACAAACTCTTCAAACATAGAACATAAATATGGGTTGTTTCTCAGAATTTGAACAATTCATCAAATTTCAGCGTTCATCTTCAAATTCTGTGAAAGTTCTGTTATTATTTCAGTTGTGTGATTCATCTAGCCTATAATGATAAACAACAGAATTTGAATAGGACTTTCACAGAACTGGAAAATTAATGTTTAAATTTGATAAATTTTCTAAATTCTGCGAAACAACCCGTCCTTGGTCAACTTTTATTTAACTACTTATTTTTAAAGTATTTCTTGAGTCATACTCACGCATCCATGTAAAGCCGAAGATGATCCGATGCCTTTCGAACGCAGGTTTCGGCGAGAAACCGAAATCGCGGCCGAAATTCGTTAAAAAACCGAAACTTTAGTCGGTCACTAACGTGCTTCCTGGACTTCTAGGTAGTTAGTTGTCCATTACCAACTTATCAGTTGCAATCACATTAATTCCCACAAAGAAGTATATTTTATTATTTTTTTAATTGTTGACCCGTTTCCACGTATTATTAAAAAAAATCTAGGTTTTCTGTATCCTTTGCACGAGATGCAAATGATGAAATTTTTTTCTTCTTAATGTTTTAAAAATAAGTATTTCTCAAGCTCTTATCAGACTTTGAGTTATTATTTTAATGAGTTTGCAGTGATTATGCACTGTTTTTAATCTGAAGACAAGGTTGTAATTCATCAGGAAATATACATGATGATTTTGTAGTAAATGTACCTAAAGAAAAATCTTAGAAGTAATACACGTACGTAATTGTTTACAAAATCCATTGATGCTGAAAACACGAGATTGGTTTTTGTCGTATCAAAATAAACTAAATATGAATCTACTGGTCTAAAGTCCGACGGGTAGGACCAGTGATGGGTAAATTCTCGGGAAACGGAATATTGCGGGAATTTTCATCAATTTTTCAATTAAATAATATTTACAAATGAATCATTTTAATTAGAGCATGCCGAGGACAGAACGTTTTGGAGTTTTTGGAAAATAGCGATTAGTATTGAATAAGCCGTCAAAATGTAGGTGTCAAAATAGCTGGCGCAGCAGTGCTGCAAAACTACAATTCGAAATATGAATTGTACTGAAATTGTCTCGTGTGACGTCACGAGACACGATTGTATTCGTTTTACCCAAGTTCACTTTGGAATCTCAATTCGTCGTTTTTGGAGATATTTAAAAACTAATTTTGCTATCGTAATTAACGCTTTAATATAACAAATACATTTTCATGAAAAATGCAAATTTAATTCCAGGCTTTGGCAATTTATATTAGGTCGGGGAATATTCCCGGGTGCCCATCACTTGGTAGGACACTACCGACTGTCTTCCCTCTTAGAATTAATATTAGGTCGGGGAATATTCCCGGGGCACATCACTAGGTAGGACACTACCGAATTTATCCCCTTTTATAATTTATATTAAGTTGGTGAATATTCCCGGGTGCACATCACTAGGTAGGACACTACCGACTTTCTCCCCTTTTAGAATTTATATTAGGTCGGGGAATATTCCCGGGTGCACATCACTAGGTAGGATACTACCGGCTTTTTCCCCTTTTAGAATTTTATTAAGTCGGTGAATATTCCTGGGTGCACATAACTAGGTAGGACACTACCGACTTTCTCCCCTTTTAGAATTTTATTAAGTCGTCAATATTCCCGGGTGCACATCACTTGGTAGGACACTACCGTCTGTCTCTCCTCTTAGAATTTATATTAGGTCGGGGAATATTCCCGGGTACACATCACTAGGTAGGACACTACCGACTTTCTCCCCTTTTAGAATTTTAATAAGTCGTCAATATTCCCGGGTGCAGATCACTAGGTAGGACACTACCGACTTTCTCCCCTTTTAGAATTTTATTAAGTCGTCAATATTCCCGGGTGCACATCACTAGGTAGGACACTACCTACTATCTCCCCTTTTACAGCAAGTTTTGCATATCGATAAGGTCTGTATGATATAATAATATGTAGGTCTGTAGGACTAGGTAAAATTATCACAGTTGCTCTACGCCTCTCTGCAGTCGAATCTATACTTAATAAAAATTTTTCACTTATGATTCTGCCAAGATCAAGTAGAACTATGTAATTCCATTTCCGCGAGTTGTAATGTGTTAAAATAATGGAATAACGTGAGTGTAACAAAGAAGGAAGAATATGAGACTTTATGAGTGCAAGATGCTGATGAAAGTTGGGTAGGGGAAGGAGTATAAGAGGATTCCATTGATGCTAACTTCTAAACATAACGTAACGTTCAGAACGGTTGTTATTCACCATGGCGATACTAACATACCAGGGTAACACACTGGAATAGTGATAAAAAGTGTTTGTCACGATAAAATATTTATTGTGTATGCAGTAATTATTTTATATTTACTTCACTCAAACATGTAAATTGTTATCCTCCACATAGGCGTAGTCCTAGTGAGGTCGATTTTTATGTGAAAACTATTTGTACAGTGAAAAACAATAAATAAATAATATATTATCATTTTGGCCACCTGCAGCCGTCCTGTGTGGGAGGGAGAATAATTAATAATTAGTAAGAAGCAATCACAACAGTGAGCCCAAAAATAATTCTATAGCTTTCTTACCAAGGTTAAATATACTCACCTAGTTAAATATATTCCAATGGTTTTAACGATATTTGTTTTATATCCAGTGCCGAGCTACCGAGTACACTTTAAATTTAAATCTTCATGCTTACGATTTTGTTTGACCGAAACGGCAAATAACGCTGTAAAAAGGCATACCTTAAGTATAAAAAACATCGCATAACTGTCCATTTTTCAGCCATGTAGTTTTTGTTTGAATAGCTGAGTTGAAGATAATAATTGGCATTGGAATGCCGTACAGAGAAATTTATAATCTCATTGTCTTGTTTTAAAATTAGATTTTGCAGTTATTCAGAAAGCAGTTAGCTTGAAATTGAGGGTTCATTATTTTTCAGTAAGCTAACTGCTAACTGTTTACTGAAAAATACTGAACCCTTCAATTTCGAGCTAACTGCTTTTGGAGTTATTCAGTAAGCAGTTAGCTTGAAATTGAGGGTGCAGTTATTCCGTAAGCATTTAGCTTGAAATTGAGAGTTCAGTATTTTTTTGCGCATTATGGTTTCCTTAATTCGAGATTTTTTTCCTGAGTGAAAGATAATTTGAATATTGTCCTGGTGAAAGACAATAATTCAGAAATTAAACGTCATTTTTTTTGTGAATACCGCGCAAGATCCCAACTGCTGTTCTGTTCGGAGCCAGTGAGACTATGGCATCCCCTATTGGGGTATGTTGTGAGGCTGAAGGTAGCGGGGAGGGGAGGAAGATGGCCAAGAGGAAAGTGGGAAGTACCTGGCGATTCAGATCAGACAGAATCCCTGTCTTCTCCCACTATCTCCAACCTCCAGACGATTGAGAATCTTGAGCAGTATTCACTTAAAAATACTTGCTTTAAATGCTCTTTCAATCTTTATGTTACTCACGGAGAAAAATTGCTATTGCTAATTTATTAAGAATCTCTTCAAATTTTTAATTTTTTTTTAATTAGTAAATAAAACATTTGTACAATTTTACCCTTTCCTTCTTTAAATCTTGTGGTATTTTTGTGTACCAGTGGGTGTTTGTATGAGATTCCCCCCGTGTTATCTTGTGGTATATTTGTGTACCAGTGGGTGTTTGTATGAGCTTTCTCCCATGTTATCTTGTGGTATGTTTGTGTACCTGTGGGTGTTTGTATGAGCTTTCCCCCCTGTTATCTTATGGTATGTTTGTGTACAATTGGGTGTTTGTATGAGCTTTCCCCCATGTTATCCATAATAGTAGTGAACCAAAGGTGACCTTTATTGTAAGTAGGCTCTCTGATCCATTCTTATAAGTTATGTCTCTGATTGTAAATATTTGATGAAAATTTTTTTGTATTATGGCAGTTTGTAAATTTTGAATATATTTAATGTAAATAGTGCTTGCGTGTCCCCAAATTTGAATTATTTATAAAAAAAATAATAATTGGTAATTCCGATAAAAAACGGGATAGCAGGCCCTTGACGAATGAATTAACCGGTTTCCTGATATTTTTACGAAAACATTATCATCATGTCGGAACACGTGTTTATGAAAATCCAAATATTTTTGCATTGTATCTTAATGATATATTATCAAGGCAAATCGATAAAACATTATAAAATGATTCTTAAATAATAACACTTATTCCGACATCATGATAATGTATTCGTAATTTATTAAAAGTTTATCAGGAAACCCATCACTTCATTCGTAAGGCACGCAGTCCCATTTTTAACCTGAATTACCAATAATTTGAAGAGATTCTTAATAAATTAGGAATAGTTATTTTTCTCCGTGCATCTGGCCTCCGAATTCCGAACACCGTTCATCGTAAATCAAAACATTATATCATATAAATAATGAATTCCAATGGCACCATTGTCAGATGTGGACTATAAACTAATCTGATCTTATTCAAGGAGAAAAAAACATACTACCGTGTTTGAAATGACTAATTAGATGATAAATTAATAACGTAAGATCTTCATACTTCTGGGGCGGACTGTAAATCAAGTTAATAAATGGCTCTAAAATATTCTGAAACGACTTATTTGTATTTTTGTATAACTTTTTTTAAAAATAATTCCATCCTTCCCTGACGACAGTTGTGCAACCAAACATAAGACGCCCCCTGCTAATACTCGTTTTAATCTCAACTATTGTATGCAAATGAGACACCTTGGCAATACTGACAATACTCGGGTATCTGATTCACTAGATCGTGCCATTTCTTCCTCGGGCGTCCCCGAGTTCTTCTACCATTCACATTTGCGTCATATTCTTACACTCCTTTCTTCGTTCATTCGCTCTGCATGCACAAACCAACTGAGTGTCTCTTACTCATTACGCTCACATCATCCCTGCAATCTTTGCGGTTCTCCACATTTCTCACACGATCATACATGGTTTTACTGCACATACGCCTCGGGGATCTCATAACTTCAACATTCATCCTTCTTCTACTACCTCCATGCCTCAATGATATACATCAGAGTAGGTATCAGCACTCCATTGTGGACTACTAGCTTCGCTTCTTTGGATAGTTTTTTGCTAGCGCCAATCTCTAATAAACTGTAAGTTACAAAGCCATGGTTTGTTGCCTTGTAGAAACATTCGAAATCTGGGTACATGGGTGCTTCCTCAATATACCGAAATCTGGGTACATGGGTGCTTCCTTAATATATCGAAACCTGGGTACATGGGTGATTCCACAATATACCGAAATCAAGGTACATGGGTGATTCCTCCATATACCGAAATCTGGGTACATGGGTGCTTCCTTAATATATCGAAACCTGGGTACATGGGTGATTCCACAATATACCGAAATCAAGGTACATGGGTGATTCCTCCATATACCGAAATCTGGGTACATGGGTGCTTCCTTAATATATCGAAACCTGGGTACATGGGTGATTCCACAATATACCGAAATCTGGGTACATGGGTGCTTCCTCAATATACCGAAATCTGGGTACACGGGTGCTTCCTTAATATATCGAAACCTGGGTACATGGGTGATTCCACAATATACCGAAATCTGGGTACATGGGTGCTTCCTCAATATACCTAAATCTGGGTACATGGGTGCTTCCTTAATATATCGAAACCTGGGTACATGGGTGATTCCACAATATACCGAAATCTGAGTACATGGGTGATTCCTCCATATACCGAAATCTGGATAGATACATGGGTGCTTCCTTAATATATCGAAACCTGGGTACATACATAGGTACTTCCTAAATAAATAATAATAATATTTGGATGATTTGTATAGCGCGGTTTTAGTGCAAAATCTGCATGGTTCTTTATCTTTCTAACACCGTTATATCATACTAGTTACGATTTTGATGTATCTTTTAAGTTTAATGTAAGCGAATGTAAATATTTTTTCGACTTGATTGCAAATTATCGACTTTTCTCTAATTTCTACTCATATAAATATATAATATGCGTGTATAAAAAATCTTCCGGAAGAAATTCTCTAAATGATAGTAAAAACCATATCAAAATCCATTGCGTAGTTAAGAAGAACTAAGCGCACAAACAGACAGGCACCGATAGTGACTTGGTTGTATACTTTTTTTTTGGTAAACTAAAGCCGCCATAGCTCAGTGGTCAGAGCTGTCGACCGGAAATCGAAAGGACACGGGTTCAAGTCCCGTTGGCGTCATGTAGGTATCTTTTATCAGGAGATTTTTCAATGTGGATGAGTGTTTCAGGCTAATAATTATTGCTTGTAAAATAATTGGTTTTATACTATTTAGAGATGTTTAACCATGACAGTAAGGAAGACACAAAGATTTCTATGATGTAATATGAGCTGTTCCGAAAGCGAACAAATGACTCTACGGGTAAAAGCTATTTATTCGCAAAACCCAACAAATTAGCCTGAGACGTTAAACGAAAAAAATCAAAGCTTGACTTCGTCGGAGAAAAGATACTATTTTATGATGGTTTTTAAAAGCCACGACTAAATACGTTTTTACCGTGCATCGGAATCCTAATTGTTGTGCCAATTATGATCATCATTATTTGGTTGAAATAAACAATTAGTTTCCCACAATCTCCGATCTTTATGCATGCTTTAAAGTTAAAACATCGAACTCGTGATGTTAAAAATTCATCTATGCGCCAAAAAAAATCTATGCCAATAATCGTAATCGTTCAATCGTGGCTTTTGTGATCTAATATTGCGGATTTTAATTTTAGATCCGTGTCTTTTTGAACAGTTTATTCATTTGCAACATTTTATGTGCATTAATATATTTGTTTAAAAAATAAATTTGTGCAGTTTCCCCTCCTTCAAGAGTTGATGGTGGACTTTGCAACGCTATTCGAAACGTGGACTTAAGAACAGAGCCGAATCTAAAACACCTTTCACCCTGTGAAGAATATAAAGGGTTTTCCAATAAGAGGTGTTATTTTGAATATTAATTAAGGAATAAATATTTTTTTATGGCCGGAATTGGATGGTATTGATCTGGACAACGTTTACTTTCAACAAGACGGTGCTACGTGCCACATAAGCAACGAAACCATTGATCTTTTACGGGAAAAGTTTCCGGACCGTGTTATCTCTCGAAGAGGTGATCACAATTTGCCACCGAGATCTTGTGATTTAACACCTTGCGACTTCTTCCTTTGGAGCCACGTGAAAGAGAAGGTCTACGCTAACAGCCCAGCATCGATTCAAGACCTCAAAGATGGAATTCGTGAGGCTATCGAGGACATAAGGCAGCCACTTTGCGATTTGGTTATGGAAAATTTCATGAAAAGGATATGGTCCTGTAGGCGTGGTCGTGGTGGTCATTTGACTGATATTGTTTTTCACTATTAACGGCAAACCTTCCTCTTTATAATGAAATAAACATTCGATCATTCATATTAAAAAATGGCATTTTTCTTTGAATATCAAAATAACACCTCTTATTGGAAAACCCTGTATAAGGATGACCTTTCGCCACCCTTTCGGCAGTGCTTTGGTTGAAAATTTCTTGTTGGTTTTCCTTAAAAACTTCCGTCGCTTTTTTACACTATAAAAAAAGATGTGATTTGAATGTGTTATTTTCATTTATTGACGAAATTAAAAATAATTTTGTATTTATTTCACTCGACAAAAAGCTGTTGCTACAAAAGGTATAAAAATTTAATGTTGATCTGTTATTTAATGTAATGAAAATAAATAACTTTGTATACAACACTATTTAATCAAAATAATTGACATGTTTCAAAACCAATGGTTTTTCGTCGGGATAAACGTATTATAAATAATATATACAGGGTGCCCGGGGGTAAAGTGCACTAACTTACATGATTGTAGAAGTAAAAAGATAAATAACTTTTTGATATCCGTTGTTTTTTTCCTTATAAAAAATATTTTTCCATAGAAGAATATTATTTTCTCCATGCAAAAAAAATCAACTTTTGTACCAGATAGAAGATGAGTTGAAAGGGAGATATGTAAATATGAATGTTAGAGGGAGCGCGCTAATATTAAAAAAACGGTAATAATTAAGCGAAAATTGTGAAAATATTTAATAAAACACGACTAAATTCAAAGATATACTGTGAATTTTTTCAATCCTATAACAAATTAAATAACAGAACAAAACGTGATTTTAATAATTTTCGGAGCTTACTTTGCGATTTTTTTTTGTCGACTGAATTTCCTGTAATTACCGCTTTGGCATAACAAATGTATAGATATTAACTTTAAAAGTAACATGTATTTTTTAAGGACATATCAAAGTGTTCAAGAGAAATATGTCACAAAACGGTAGAAATTCGGAATGAAGCCGGGTCAAATGTTAAAATTTACCAAAAAGTTATTTATCTCTTTTACCTGTACTGTCATGTAGAACACCTCCCGAAGTTTGTGAACTTTACCCCCGGACACGTCTGTATATTTGCGTTTATCCTGATATAAATCATTTTGATTAAAAAGTTTTGCATACAAAGTTATTTATTATCATTAAATTATAATGACGCTACAAAGTGAATTTGCAATTATTGAATAATTGTAATTTAAGATGTAATTTATTTGGTTTTATTGTGTGATTTATAAATTAATATATTTTTCTTTGTTTACAGGTAAGTTCCTGAAAACTCGTCACATTCGCTGGTATGCCTTTAGTGTAGTCAATGTAGTAGGTAAGTTTTTTATACCGTAAAAAAAGATTATTCTGTGGATTATCTTCACTTCATTTATTGGAGAAAAAATAGCAAATTCTGGCAACTAACAAACAAAATTCAACTGGGACATAGTGTTATGTAATGTTAAATGTTATGTAATGTTAAAAGATATGTAATGTTAAATTATATGTAATGTTAAATGTTATGTAATGTTTCATGTTATGTAATCTTAAATGTTATGTAATGTTAAATGATATGTAATGTTAATGTTTAGAGTAATGTTAATAAAAAACGTGGTTTGCCAACATGGTCGATGACAGGTTCAAAAGATTTCATACATTTTTGAAAAAGGTTTTTTTTTAAAAGCCCGATTTGGGCCTATATAAGCAAGTCTAAGAGAGATAGACCTTGTGGTAAATGGTGTAGAACTAAACTAATACTATCCATCTTGTAATTTTTAGTATGGTTACCCTATGCTTGTGTCTGATAAGCCAGCACAGGTACCTTATACTTTAGTTTACAGAAGAATATTATTGTTGCCAACTTACTATAAACGTACTGCCCAATGTTTCTTTTATTGATATTTTTGTTTTATTTTCCGTACATTTGTTAATAAAATAATGTTTATTTTTGCTACCGGTCTTCACACAACCGTGTCATTAATTTCCTTTTGTGGGTTTAAATTTAATTTTATTATTGTTTTAAGTTTACTTATAATTATTTTTAAATGATGTAATTGAAAAGCTATATAAAGGTATATATGTAATAATCGTGTGAAGTCAATTCTGTGTGTTTTACGCCAATAATAAACTAAATTAAACAAATATATCAGAAATGAGATCCAGCACTGTGCGAGAAAGAATCAAGCCAACTTCGTGCATTGTAAATTGAGTGTTGTTGCCAATCAAATTGCACATTTTCCTGACGATAGACAATAGGTACACTCGAAATAAAATGGCAACTTTCGTTTAGTATCCATCAATTATATTCTTATCGGAGCCTTTCTATCTTCCTATCCGAAATTATGGGCTACAGAACTGTGGGATGCAACGCGGTGTTGAAACCAAAGACATTCCATTCGTTCATTTATAATTTTGAAGTAAAAAATATATCCCTTAGTTAGAATATCACAGTTAGTCCGTTAACCGTATTGAAAAGTATTTTTTTTAATATCGAGTGAACTAGAGACTGGCTTGCAGCGACGGCTGACGGAATACGGTAGGTACTTATTCATTGTTGATTCTGTAGTTATTATCCCCTAAAGTCTTTGGCATTTTGCTATGTACTTCTCAAGTGAACCGTCAGAATGCAGATTGCACGGGAAATATTATTCGCATTACATTCGATTTCAGATAAATTCGTTGTTTTTGAACACATTTCAAAATAAATTAAAAATTCTTTCAGATTTTAGTTTTAGAAATCGACATATGAAATTCTAAATATTAAAATTTTGGACGTAACATAATGTTTTTAAAGTCTCTCACCGATGTTTTTCATAGTGAAACTGTATTTACAACTTTACACGAAACTAAACTGAAAGCGCTTTATTCTCTCTTTCTATCACTGTTTCTTACTGTAATACTAAAGAAGATAGCATAACTTTTATGAGACCGTGTCAGGCTGGGAGATATCAACCCTAAAAATACCATACGGGTATTTGATTTCTGTGAAAAATATCATATAAATATAAAAGATACTTTATCTAATGTATTAAAGTGATCTTTATGATAAAGTACAAGTCGTTTTTACAATATAACCACACAATGGCTAGAAGGAAGGTATAACGGAATTAAATGTGAAAGATAACAGATGGAAAGAAGTGTTTTTTTTACAAGATTAGCTACCATCTCGGCCATATTGCCAAATTGAAAATTCTTAATATTTTTTTTCTCTAATTTTATAAGAGCATCATAGGCTAGGTATTTGCTAGCCAAAAACCATTAAAAAATCAACGGAAATGATAATAATAAACCACGCTTTGTCTATGCAATTAATTCTCTGTTGAAGTTTGAATTGTCTATGGTGTCATCCCATTGTGTCTGACCACTCAGGCGCGGCGGGCTGTTATAAAACCGACTATAAGTTACCTGGTTACTCTAGCTGTTAGCAATTTGCCATTTTACCATTTAATTAACACTGCTTCCGCAGAAGAATGGGGTAAGGATGGGCTAGTACCAATACTAGCAATGTGAGGACGCGATATGCAAATGGACGTAGGTAAATGGCTTCTGATAGAAGATGGCAGATTGCTTACAGAAGATGGAACAATGGTGTTTTGCTTTACGAACAAATTTTTTAGTTTTTAATTATCAATTAGTTTTTTTTTATTAATCTTACAAATTATACAGGATATACCATACTGAGGGTCATTATTGTTCTTTATTTGGAGGGTTATATGGAACAAAGTAGCTCCGTTGCAACGTTGCTCCGTTCTTATTAAACTATGTAACTAATATATCTATCTTATCTATATGTGTACCTATACATATACAGGGTGTATCGGCACGTACCCGACAAACTTTAACCAGCTATTCCTTAGCACATTTGGAGTAAAAAATGTTATGGGCACTTTGCTGTCCGGTAACATTTTTTTTTCATAAAAAATTTATTATTCATATTTTCACCACATGTCACCAATGTTTTATCCTTTGTCAAAGTTTGAAAACCCGTCTGGCAATATTTTTTTCGAGTTTCGTTGAATAATGCACGTACGTACCTACGTTGGCGCGCTTTTACAATCACAACGAAATGGCACGGCACCATTCGTCTCATTTTTAACTATTATTATTTAGTGTGTACGAAAGAGCGAGGACACTTTTTGATACACTTACTAATAACAGCTGTTGGACACGAGAAACAATGCAAATGACAGTGACGGAGTGTGGATTTTTTTATTTATTTTTTGTTTTTAATGGAAAAAAAATGTTACCGGACAGCAAAGCGCCCATAACATTTTTTACTCCAAATGTGCTGAGGAATAGCTTTTTAAAGTTACTTGCCGATACACCCTGTATTAAAAGAGTGTCCCGGTTTGGCGTGTGGGTTTGTTTCAAAAACAAATATGCAGTTTTATTCCAAGATTGATGAAATTTTGCACACTTGACAAAATACTATCTACATGAGATAATAAGAGGAAAATTATTGTCTACCTGCATCTAATTTCTAAAAACTCGGTGTAAAGCTCAGTCAACGCCGGGGGCTTAGCGGGTTATAAAACTGCTTTTTCTGTCTGCATTTAAGTCAATACAATTATTTATGAAGCGTTCAAATTTCAACTTAAAAATATGACCATTCGCTGGATATTTTGTTCCATATTGTTGAAGTTTTCAAAAAATATGAAATTTAGTGCGAAACCGGTAGTATTAATTTATTTTCATCAGTGAACGGATAAATCATCAAAATGATAATTCATCACATCTTTAAAGAGTTATATAAAGTGATGAAACAAAAACTTTATTAACTGGGTTAAGTAGGTTAGGTTAGGTTAGGTTTATTTTTTTTTTCATCGTTTCTAATGACTTTATATCACTTTTTAAAGGTGTGTTGAATTGTCACTGTGTTGAATTATCGTGGAACCATTTTCATCATAATATGACCATTTAAGTACTTTTAATTAGGTATATCCACACTCGCGTAGCTTTTTAGATTTACTGTTCTAAAGTTATTAAACCCTCTTTCACAAGAGAATCTCGTAATGTCAAGTTATTCGCTGTTGACCTCGACTCCTTTATCTTCAAAAATGTTCTCAGACTTTTGACCACTATCAACTGTGTAGATATCATTGCACAGCCAAATTCAATTTTAGTCCCGTCACCAATCTCCCATGACAATACAGTCTTAAAATTAATTTATCTATGACATATTTTTGCATGAGCGCTTACTGTAAATATCTATGGACATAAAAAGGTCGAATTCCACCACGAAATCTTTATCAAAACTCCTTGATCATGTTGCTCTAAACTCCTTGCAACTTTCGTAAGCCAAACTTCGGCATTAGTAATGGTGATTTTGTATTTCTAGACAGACAACAATGTTCAATGTTTATGACATTTATCCTTTAATCTGATCGTTAAATCTGTGAAACGATCACGACATTATCTATGGGTTAATCTATGTTCTATATCTATGGGTCTGGTGCAAGTAGTTGATCATGGTCTCAATATTGTCAGGTTCCTTTGTTATCCCAGGCTTTTAAATTCATCGCTTAGCCACCTAATAATAATAATAATAATAATAATTGGATAATTTGTAGAGCGCCGTTTTTGTGAAAAATCACCTCAAGGGCGCTGTACAATTTATTTCCTAGGATCTACATTTGTTATTATATTATTATTATGTATATTTTGTCATCGACTCAAATTAATTGATTAATTATGAATCATGATATTTTTAAAGATAAATGAGAAAGTTACTACCTGCTTTTACCTGAGTTTATGTTTACACAATCTTTAAAAATACGTCTATTTGAATTTTTTTTTTTCTTGATTAAATGAATAATGAATGAATGAAATAAAATCTTGGAAGTGAAAATCAACCCACTTCCCAACATCGAATCGAGTTGAAACTTGGCAGATAGACTCGTTGTCGATGACAATGCATTTTATGAGTTTTTGGTGGTACTCATGCACGCATACGCGCGCACACACGCATATTTCTGAAAATGGATGACATTATTTTTAAAATTTTACAGCAGTTAATAACGAAATAATTGTCGGTACTAACCAATTGGGATTTGGCTTAGGTATTAGCTGTGTTGACTCCAGTCCCTAGGGAAGAGAAGAAGGTGCAATCCTCAGTCAGCCAAAAGTTTTTTTTCTTTGAAATTGGCCACTAGACAGTATAGTACTAGAGATGGCGCAAGTCAAAAATTGAAAATATATGTATATACAGGGTGTATCGGTACGTACCCGACAAACTTTAACCAGCTTTTCCTTAGCACATTTGGAGTAAAAAATGTTATGGGCACTTTGCTGTCCGGTAACATTTTTTTTTCAATAAAAAACAAAAAATTATAAAAAATACACACTCCGTCACTGTCATTGGCATTGTTTCTCGTGTTCAACAGCTGTTATTAGCAAGTGTGTCAAAAAGCGTCTTCGCTCTTTCATACACACTAAATAATTGCAAAGTGCCCATAACATTTTTTACTCCAAATGTGCTAAGGAATAGCTGGTTAAAGTTTGTCGGGTACGTGCCGATACACCCTGTATATATTTTAGTCAAAAAACTTTGTTTTTACGGGTTGAAATTTTCATTCTTGAACTTTTGAAACATATAAATAGATAAATGTATATTTTAAAGTTTCGTAGCTCATGACGGAAATGAGGTTTACAGATAAAAATAGTTGTATTTACCCAACAAATTTAATCCACGACGCCTAGCTGAGAACCCGTAGATTTGAATCCCTCGGATAGTAACCGGAAAGTTAATTGAAATTCAACGAATAGAAAAATTTCGTAATATTTACAGCGTCTTCTCACTGTATAATGTATAGTCCTTGAGGTATTTGTACCACATAATCGAGAGAAGGTATATATTGCCACACTGCGCATCACAAAAAAACAGTTCTTTCGTGTTTCGAATCCTCGATTTAAATATTATGAATCGAATTAATTACACGCTCATCAGCATCCAAAGCAGTTTTTTCCTGTCACTCGAGCAAATCTAATCGAAGCGAGGTTTTCGAAATGTTCTTGTTTTCCATCTCTATAGGTTTTGTTACTAAGGATACGTAATTTAAAGTAGGTACCTACTTACATTTTACACCTCATACCATTCCACAGAGAAAAAAATACTCAAATTTGCTAAAACCGCATTCAGATGAGAGTGAAATTGAAATTTTCAGTGTAGTTCATTTGTTTTTTAACGTTGACGTTCTTTTGAGGATTTACGATATTTACATAAATATTTATCATGAACGTCACAGTATGATTAGTTAGATTGATTGACAGGTTAGTAGTCGATTGGATAAAGGCGTTGAGTTCCTACGTTCTCCCACTAAAGCGTCGCCGTTTCGATATTCTACTAGTCAAGTCCTCCTAATTTATTCGTAAGGCCTGCAATCCCATTTTTACCGGAATTACCAATAATTTTAAGACATTTTTAAATTCTTCTCCGTGCATCATTGTAGGTAGGAGAAATTTATTTGCCAGTGTGAAACCCAACGCATTTGTTCACTCATTTACTATCCTACTACTGAATCAAGTTTGGTTTGCTTTAAAGGCATTGTATGTTTCTTTAGAAAACTGTCGACATAACACAAATGAATTTTCAATATGAAATCTGAAGACCCCAAGGCAAGAAGTTGTTAACTTACATTTTCGTAAAAAATGAGTTAGAATGCTCTCTAAACTAAATCGCATACGCTCTTTCCAATGAACACCATGCCAGAGCTTAAAAACGGCAAGAACATGCTTAAATCAATGTGATGAACATGTTAACTACGTGTTTCTGTGACGTTAAGTTGATAAAATCAGGGCAAGAACTTGTTAACTACTAAGTTAGCAAGTTCTTGCCGTAATTCTGTAATTAACAACTTCTTCCCATTTACATTGGTTTAGATTTCTATGGTTAACATGTTATTCACTCACTTTGACGTTTACCTTGGTGGTTTTAAAAAGTTTTCCAGTGCGTGTTTTTCATTTAAAAATCATCGAAAATGAGTTCCAGAGGTGAATAAATGGTGAAAATGTGTCAAAAATTGATCAGGGAATTAGGTAAGCTGTATAAAACATTATCGTTCATCTTAATTTATCCTTAAAGTAGTTTGAAAATGGGTGAATCATTTTTGTTTTGGTGTTTTTCTGTCTAAAAGTCAACAATTTTTTTATTGTAATGCTTATTAATTTGTTTCAGGAAGTGTTCAAGAGTCCACTAATTTAGTACAACCTGAGAAGAATTTAGAAATACCTCAAAATAATGTAATTTTAATGGATGGTAAATGCAAAAAAAATGTTTTACTCTGTGACTCTGAATATTCTTTTATGTTTTCTTATGTTTTGAATTCCTTCCCTAATGCTTTACAATATTTCGTTTCAGAAAGTGTTCAAGACTCTTTGACTGGTGTTGAGTTTGGGATATTATTAGTAATACCTCAACATGATGTCATGTTAATGGAAGGTAAACTTAAAAATACTTAATTGTGACACTAAATTCTTTTGAACGTTTGCTAACTGATATGAATGTGTGTATTATTTTCAGGCACTAAAAAGAGTAGGAAGAGGCCCAAGCTAGGGCGAGCAAGAGAAATAGCGCGGGACGCTAGGATGAGAGGCGATTCTTATGTTAATTATAAAAAAAGCCTTAAACCTCCTAAAACACCAAAACTGGAAGAAAATCTTTGTGGTAGCAACTGCAGATTGAAATGTAATTCAAGATTTAATGCCGAAGTTAGGCAAAAACTCTTTCTAGAGTTTTATTCACTACATTCAGAAGCCCAATCAACTTTTTGTTATTGAGATCGATGAATATTAAAAATATAACCAGGATCACTTCGGCCAAATGATCCTGCAATATTACATACTCTGTTTCAATACAAGGAAATAATGAACATGTTTGAAAACCAGCCTTACAATCCATTTACCAAATAGGTAGAGGCAGATTAGATATTTCGAGGAGAAAAGTAGCTGCAGGAGTTTCATCACCAGCAGTAAGTCACAGAGGTCGCCACTGCACGAGGCCTAACAAAACACCAGATAACCAGCTTAAAGAAGTAAGAAAACACATCAATATGTTCCCTGCAGAAGCTTCGCATTATTCCAGGAACAAAAATCCCCATAAATTGTACCTCGCATCCGATTTGTCAATCCCAAAACTGTATGAGCTTTATAATATGTTTTGTGGAGAAAAAGAGTATGCCCCTGTTTCGTTGAATCGTTACACTAGGATCTTTACAGAGGATTTCAACTTGTCGTTTGGTGTGCCTAAGACAGACATTTGTGGGACTTAGGATAGCAAAACATCTGACCAAATTCATGTAAATATGTATAAAGCTGCATTTGAAATGCAAAAACATGATAAGAAAAAGGCATCTGAATGTGATGAAACTTGTTTCATCACATTTGATTTGGAAAAGACGCTACCTCCCCCAAAGATATCCACAAACGTGGCTTTCTATTTAAGAAAACTGTGGCTCTATAATTTGGGAGTACATTGTGTGAAAAAGGAGTTAAATATTTCATAGGGCCATATTAGGCCATATTTCCATGTTTGGAGTGAAAACGAAGGGGGCAGAGGGAGCGAGGAAATTGCCAGTTGTTTAATGGCCTTTGTCAACACCATGCAACTTCAGAGCAACAAGTCTCACCTTATTGCTTGAAGTGACTCTTGTGCCGGTCAAAACAAAAATATATATTTGATTATGTTCTGGCAATATTTAATTCTAGCAAAAAAATTCAAAATAATTGACCATAAATTTCCTGATGTTGGTCACTCATATATGGACTCTGATAGAGATTTTCCATTGGTAGAAAAAAAAATTAATAGATGCCAGTCCATTCAATCAGTGGACCAATATGTAAATTTAATGATGTCGGCTAACACAAAAAATATACCCATCGTGACAATGATGGCTGATAAGTTTGTTAATATTAAAGAATTAGGGCAGCAATTGAACTTTATACACAATACAAAAAACACTATCGGAAAAAGGTTAACTTTCAAAAAAGGAATTCCGCTGGATAAGAGTGGAGGAATTCGGGATTTATAAATATCGCGAATCACTCTCCGTAGAAGAGCCTTGGAAAGAAGTGGATCTTAAAAAAAAGGTGTGAAACATTATCTTCCCCGCCAATGCTGTCATCAAAAGTGAGAGATAACAAAGAAATCGATGCGGCCAAATGGAATGATATCCAAAAATTGTTACCATATCTGGATGAGGTTTTTCGTGGATTTTTTAGAAGTCTTGGGATTCTCAAAAAAAATTAACACATGCTCTGCTACCTTTTCTTTTCAATAATAATTATTATTAAGTTACTTTATATATAAAAAAATGTTTAATTTGTTTGATTAAATAAAACAACAAGAATTTAACATGTTCTTGCCTTTCAATTCTGTATCTTCCTCACCTATCCCTGAAGATGGCATGAACATGTTAACTACATTTTTTTGTAGAAAACATGTTTATTTTAACTTTTAGACTGCAAAACTACTTAATATTACTAGATGTAATGTACATTTGGTTTGTTTACTACACCATGAAGGATCAGTACATTGTATATGACATTCAAATAAAAAATTATGAGGCAAAACGCAAAAGTCTAAATATCTCAGAATGCCTTCAATGTAAGTTAACAACTTCTTGCCTTGGGGTCTTCATCTATTATTTATGACATATATTTTGACACCTTTGAAGAAGAGAAATGTGTGAACTATGGAAAGGAATTTTTAAAGTAAATAAAAATTGATCGTGGAGGTACCGTTCAATGGAGGTAAGTTCTTATTGTTATTATTTTTTCAAATTCTATTATCCTTAATTTTATTGTAAAAAGATACCTGATATTATCTTCGTTGCGTCAGCGATGATGACCGGTCAGTGGCTGAGTTGTCAGTCCCACCCAGGCGTCGTGAGTTCATTTACTCTGCTGGATAAGCAGAGTAATCATGACACAAGTTTACTGTGGTGGTAGGGAGATTTTCAAATATTGTCAGGTTATTCGCAATCCGGATGTTTGTATTTCTTTTAAAAATTTAATTTAGCTTTTCAAAAATCCAAGCTTGTAATTAATTTTTATTATTTTATATAAATTTTACATGACAATTCATTTGCATTATCTCGCCCACCATACTAGGTTCATGCTTGTATAGGTTTTCCAATAAGAGGTGTTATTTTGAATAGCCCGCTGTTTCGGTAGATGTTACTTTTGAAGCTGTCATTTTTTGACATTTGTCAAGTAAAAACTACGCCATTAATAAAAATGGAACGATACACGCTTCAACAACGCATTGAAATTATTAAAATTCACTTGAGTGAATCAAATGCAAATCATCTTGAGTGATGAGGCCCATTTCCACCTCGGTGGCTTCGTCAACAAGCAAAATCGCATCTGGGGCTCGGAAAACCCAAGAGTTATTGTTGAAAAGCCTCTCTATCCTCAATGTGTGACTGTTTGGTGCGGTTTATGGTCCGGCGGAGTAATTGGACCTTACTTTTTCGAAAATGAGGCTGGATCAACAGTCACGGTGAATGGATTGCGCTATTGAGAGATGATTAATGATTTTTTATTGACGGAATTGGATGGTATTGATCTGGACAACGTTTACTTTCAACAAGACGGCGCTACGTGCCACACAAGCAACAAAACCATTGATATTTTACGATTGAATATCCAAAATAACACCTCTTATTGGAAAACGCTGTGTATTGGAAGTCAAATGTTACGAATTGAATATAGTCGCTAATGATGTGCAAAGTTCAAGCTCACCGTTCAAGAGGTTAAGCCCCCGCATACCTAATTTCTACTGATTTTTAACAAGTTTCTCGTTAACTCTTTTAGTTTTTAAGTTCCAAAAAATCATGTTTTTTATTCCGAAACGTTAATTATATAAAATTCCCTCGATAGAAAAAAATCGCTAGTTAAGCTCGGAAAATTATTGAAAACACGTTTTTTTCTGTTATTTAATGTGTTATATGCACGAAAAAATTCACAGTGTATCTTTAAATGCAACTAAAGTATTTGTCGAGAGATTTTTGTTCTATTTTAAACGAGTCGTGTTTTATTAAATATTTTAAACATTTTCGCTTAATTATTATCACTTTTTAATATTAGCGCGCTCCCTCTAACATTCGTATTTACATATCTTCCTTTTAAACCATCTTTGAACGATTACTACGGGGCCTTAACCGTCTGTGGTGTGCGTTATTCCTACATGAATTTATTAAATGAACTCGATTTTGGAAGAATAACTCCGACAAGCGATTAAGTAGGTTCCTACCTATAATATAATATTTTAACGTAAAATTATTTAAATATTCGAAATTTGAATAATAATATCCTGTGATTTTCCATTTATTTACCATCTCGGTGTTCCATTTTTTAAATTCAAATCAAATTTGAGTTCATAATTTTGAATAGTAGGTATATTTGATTGATTCGTTAAATAACAATAAAAATGCATTTGTCACTTTTCTTGTCGTTTCTCGTGATTTCGTGTTTGTTCTTGACACCTTTGCCGTACACGATTTATACAACACAATGAATTTGTCTTCTCCAATATGACACATTACATATTATGTATGTTCCTCTTTGTTATCACCTCACTGGCGGTCATCTTAAACCAGAGGTTCCCAAACTTATCTCCCTTTTCAATCTAGTATCTCAGTTGGACAGTCGCTTTTACCTGCGTCAGTATTTAAGCCCCAGCATACCCAATTTCTACCAATTTATAACAAGTTTCTCATCAACTCTTTAAGTTTTTAAGTTCCAAAAAATATATATTATGCTGAAATGTTAATTATATGAAATTCCCTCGATAGAAAAAAAAACGCAAAGTATGCTGTGAAAATTATTAAAAACACGTTTTGTTCTGTTACTTAATATGTTATAGGCATGGAAAAACTAGCAGTGTTTCTTTAAATGCAACCAAAGCATATGACGAAAGATTTTTGCTCTATTTAAAACGAGTCGTGTTTTATTAAATATTTTCACTATTTTCGCTCAATTATTATCGTTTTTAATATTAGCGCGCTCCCTCTAACATTAGTATTTACATATCTCCCTTTCAAACCATCTTTGAACGCTTATTAAGGGGCCTTAATAAAATTATTATTACGTTCTGCAAGTACCTACTTATTGCACCGATTGCATCGTCACCCTTAGTTAAGGAATTTACTTTGTAAATCGTGTTTTCTGAAGGCTGACAAGTAATTAACTCTTGATGTGTGTACACAGATTGAAGACTGATTTAATGATGAATGCAAACAAGTCCAAAGTCATGCAAGGGCGGATCCAGCTTTGGCGCCAGGGGGGGGTCACGTAGTCGTGGTCAAGTTTTTTTTTTTTTTTTTTAAAGAAAGACAAACATTCCCGGGTTACGAATAACCCAACAATAACTCCTACCACCACCACAGAAAGCCGAAAATGCTTGCTTGTGTTGTGATGGAGGACTTAGGTCCGGTCAGTTACAGTTACAAGAAGTTATAATTTAATTTTGATAATAATATATACAAGTAAAAAGTAGGTATTGTTGGATATGGTAACACTAGGTATATCATTAAGATTGTCTTTTGCTCCGCAAGCCCGGGCGGCGTAGGCTCGTGTAATGTCAATTGTCAACCAATACAGTACAGATTACAATTATTAATCGTGTTCTTATTTCACCACAATATAACATGGTGTCAGGTGTGTCTTCAACATAGTATTGTGTGTAGGAATCTTGCAACTTTTTGAATTTCCTTTTCCTCGTTGTAGTTATTCGCCATCATATATAAAAGAAATGATTGCTTAACGTTTCCACTCTCCAACCATATCCGTAGTAAAAAGAAAATCCGGTTTAGGCAAATATTCTTAGACGTTCCGTATTTTTTTTAATCGTATTTTTGAAACCCTGGTGATTTTTTTTAAATTTCAACTCGAAAAATCAGACCATTTTTTATAAACCGGAAAGACGGGACATAATTTTATATGTGCAAAAAAACGGTAATTAACTAGCCGAAAGTCATTTAAAAAAGAACGTTTTCCACACGAATGTCACAAAAATGGCATGAAATTGTACGGAGTTCTGTTCATAACATCTGTCAAAACACCGCCATCTTTAGCAAAAAGCATAAATATACCAAACCACCTACTCATGCAAAAAGTCAAATCAAAGGTTAAGTGGTTAAGTTCGCAGAGAACAAACAATAAATCTAGTGAACGTTAAACGTCAAATTCAAAAATTCGCCGGATATCAAAGTGTTGCGGAATAAAAAAAATAATCAGTGTGGAATTTTACAAAATTAAGGGAACATAATCGGAGACGGAACATTTTCATGTAAATCATTCAAAATCCATCATTAAAAATAATACTATGCATTTCTAAAAAAAATTACTAACGTTTTCGTAATCTTAGTAAAAAAATCTATCCACACTTTTAGCCTTCATTTTAATTGATTCTGAAGAATTTGTTACAAATATTAAAAATGTGTCCACTTCCGAAGTTATTAATTCATCATCTAGAAAAATAAAATCTGGTACTTACCGCTAAGTCCGCTAACTTTATAGTTATACACGGGTTATAAAGTTTTAAAATCGTTGAACGTAAAATATATTAATTGTAAGGTATTGTTTTATTAATCTAAAATATAAATAACTTGCATCCCTCGTGCGGCATAATTTTATTTTTTTTAAATTCAATTATAATTTCGCCGAAATAAATCAAAATGTTAGCCTTGGGCAAAACATCGATGAACGAGGTTGTGTCTCGCCTTAAGAATTGCTTTAGGAAGTATAGGAAGGCTGGTAATTCGCGCGGGCGCGTTAGACCTGTCCAGACCTGTCAAAAAACTTCCGAAAGAATAAGTTCTGTAACTTACTAAAATTACGTTAAGTGACTTTTGGTGTCGTTTACATTGGGAATTTGGCCAAACTCGCCTTCAAGAGCGATTTACAGGAAAAAAACTTACGAGTCTAACCCCAGCCTTAGAACATTAACAAATAACATTTGAGTTTAAACACACATACACTGGCATAATGAAGAAACTGATTAGATTACTTACCATTTCTTGTAATGAATTGAATTTGCAGCAACAATTTTTAAGAACACTATTACTTATATTGGAACTTTTTTTTTTAACTTAGTAAACAAATAAAAGTAAACACTTTATTAATAAAGTTTAGTCGTTCCGATTGAGGTTAGGTTTTGCTAGACGCTAGACGTTAGTCGAAACAAAGCGCGCGCAAGCGTCACACGTGGTTACACGAAATGTGTCATAATAATATGAAAGGTGGCGGCCGAAGCGCGCGCCGGTGGCGGTGCGCGGTGACGCGGTAACATTCGAATTTTCGATGCGTTCGTTCCCGAATAATGCGTTTGCCGTCAAACAAAGTATTATATTAAATTAATTGAATATTGAAAGTACTAAAATAAAATTTATATTGTGACAAAAAATATATAAAAACATTATGTTTAACAATTTTAATTAGTGGTCCACCTAGGTCCTGGATGGGCCCAGGACCTAGGTAGTCATGACCCCCCCTGGGCTGGGGCCCAGGGGGGGGTCATGACCACCGTGACCCCCCCCCTGGATCCGCCACTGAAGTCATGGTGTATGGACGAGAGGAAGCCGCGCAATACAACGAAGTAAGAAAACCCGGTTGGGTTTGTGTAGGACGTGATTGCAAGAGATGGAAAAGCTGATAAGGACATTGACAGAAGGTTGATGGAGGACAATGAAGTCCACAACGGATACTAATCTGATGGCAGTAAGACATTGGATTGACAGAAGAAAGTAGAATGCAATGGAATTGTGATCCCTGAGACGTATACGTCGGATATTGATGACCGAATTTCGATTGCGGATATTTTAAGTCTTTGAATGGAGGACGAAATGCAATAGTCACCGTTAATTCATCCATGGAGTTGGGTTGCCAATACGTTGGTAAGCTTGAAATCGGTAGATGAAAGACGAAAGTCGACTTTGGTAGAAGATCGATCCGTGAGACGTGAACGAGGGACAATTTTATGACTGAATTATGCGCGAGAATCCCTTAAAAGAAACATCAATTAAAGATCTGTGAAGAAGAAAGACAAATATTTTAAACTAGGTAAAGTCACCAGGTTTTTAACAGTTTTTTTCGAAATCAGGCGTTGTGAAGCTCAAGTGTGTAAAATTTTATCAACCTCGTAATAAAACTGACGATTTGTATTCAAATCAAATCCACACCGCCCACAGGTATCTGTCACAGACATTCTTCCTTACAAGCTGAAGTTTCTGGCATTACCCATGTAGAGTTTTTCGAAATCAGATTAAGACGTTAATTTTCATATTATTTTGAACGTCAAATGTTCAAAATTTAATCGATCTCTGAATAAAACTGTAGATTTGTATATAAATCGTATCCATAATCACAGATCCTCTTTCTAAAAATAGATAAATAGACGATAGATAGATAGAAATACTAGTCCCAGAGAGAGTTCGTATGGGACGTCATCGTTCTAGTATCTTCTGTCTTTTTCAATTCATACAAGATGTGTGAGAAAGAACAGGACAAATCGTCGATAACATACGTACAAGCTCTCCCCAGGACTAGTATATTGGACAATATAGGTTTTCTTTAGATTTTCATTGTTATCAGTTTTCTCACCCTTGAGTTTCGCGGATTGGGCGTGAGCGGTGGTTTATGCATGACTCATATTACTCGTATTTTACCTAAACCACAAATTATTGTGAATCACTGATTTTTTCCTGGGACATGAAACCCCATGACTCACCATCCCCCCATTTACCCCTCTTGCCCACTTGCATCATGTTGTTTGACTTTAGGGGTATTTAGTCGTTTTGCGCTTCCTCCTTCTTGAACTAACATTTCAGTCTTGCAGTTGTCCATGATACTCAAATTAACAGAAACACACAATTAGTGGTCTTAAGAATTTGAAATCATACCTTCGATCTCTTTGATTTTTTTAGGTTGTGATGTTAAGTCGTATTGTTCTGTTTCTCCTTGTTAAAAGTTTTGGTCAGCCTTGCAGTTTCCATCATCAGGTCAATTATGAAGCAACATTTAACTATTAAATTAAACAAAAACTTAAAATCAAGCTACCTGATTCCGTGAGAATCTTAGTCGGAAACTAATACCTTGGAACTTTAGTCAACAAATTCAATAATATTTATCTCTATAACATCCTGTCTGACATTTCCTCCTCGTTATCTCTTGCCCAATTTCTATAAATAATATGCATTTCGATCCTCTCCTCTTCACAATAATGTCAAGTCATTACTCAGGAGATCCGTTGCAAACGTCACGATCGACCTTTCGATGGCCGTAAAAACAAATGTTGGTTAATCGCACGAAAAAGCACACTCAGTGACCGAATTTCACAATACATTTTTTTCTTTGTAATGGCCTGGTTGATCAAGTATTATTTCTTCTGACGTTTGCTCCGTATTTTATACACCTTAATGTCTTCTTCTTTGTTACACCTTGCCACTAATGTGTGTAATTTAATCTTCTTGTAAAAAAAATTATCGACTAATTCTTGATGCTCTGATTCTGACATTCGCTCAAAATTTCAACACAATTTTTAATTATTGAACATTTGAAAATTATCATAGAAACAGTGTGGTGTCTTTTATTATGATGGGTAGTTAAATTGACATTTAAAAGCTCCATAACTTCTGATGAAAATGGCTTAGTGAATTGAAAATAATTGCGTTTACCAAGAAAATTGTGACGAAAATAGCCATGCATATTTTTGTTTTCTGATTTATATTTATGATCATAATCACCTATGCCCATGAATAACGAGGTTCCATCTTACACATGCGACAATGAACTCTAAAGTAGCTCTCTCTAGAGCTCATTATTGCGTGACATTATCGTGTCGGATGAACCTTGCTATTCTAATAGGCCGTTATACTGTTGTACGATTTTATAAAAAGGTAACATTTTCAGAAGAAATTCCTTGCTCTAAAACAAGTTTTATTAAAGCAATATCCAGAGCCCGTAGGCGTTCTACAATAAATTATTCTGTAAAATAAACCCTCACTACCAATCCACTGATAACTACTTCCTCTTGCCGTTACAGCCCGTGTGTAGTTATAATTTGGCACTAAATAATTGCTTCTTCAGTTTAGTGTCAGTTCATTTGTGCTGCTATTTAAAATATATCAATGATTCGCTTTATGTACCTATTTTTTTATAAATACAAGTATCATTAATAATTGGTTGGTAAATAGCCTAAGGCAAGGTAGCATTATAATAGTTTAGTCGTGTATCATCTTCTGTAACATAAAATGTTAGTTACACCCGGCCCTTAGTAAGTGCCTTGAGGGACTCCTATTTGTTTACGGTCAGACCAATTTACTCCTGGGTAGTTTATTTTTAGGAGCTTAAATAAATGATTAATCAAATAGATAAAACTACGGACCCACGCTACTAACCATATTGTTAAATGTAGCTATTTGAAAATAACTGTCACTAACAATGAATTAGCGTTTTTTGTTGCGCTGTAAATTTAATTATACTACACGGAATAAGTAAAAATGCTCAAATATTAAAATATCATTACAAAACAGTTAAATTTAATTCGGTATCCTCTGAATTTAATATTTTAAAAAACTTGTTGAAACCCGATATAGATAAATAATTATCTCTTTCCAGAATAAAATATACTTCCAATGACGCCTTAGCAGTAGCTTTAGCTGTATTTAGTAACTAGTAAATCTGAATAGCTAGATATATCCCAACCTTTCTCTACCACGTTTCCTTCTAGGTCACAACATTACCATATTGTATGCCTTAGTCCCACTGGCTTCGATAAACTGGAGTCTTTTGAGGTGTTTTTGCACAAAAACGGCGCTATACAAGTCGTCCAAGTATTATTATTATTTTATTATTATTATTTTGAGAAAACGGATAAAAAATACAGTTTTGTTTTGCTCTAATGATCGTGTCCACTCTGAAAAGAAGTTGGGCTGTGAAAATATTTTATCTATTTATTCGAAAATAAAAATTTACTATTCATTATATTAAAACAATAATATTTTTTTAGATTTCTCCACCGAATAAAATCATAGACTACATCAATGTAAATTGCTGTTTTCTGATTATGCTGACAACCATGAATAAATTTAATGAAGTCGAAATGCAACTCAATACTTTGAAGGATTTAATACTTCTGTATTTCGTTACGGACGCCATCTTCTTGCTGCTACATTACACAGCATTATACATCGTGTAACGTATATTACTTACATTACCCCATCTCTTGTCTAATCTAATCTACTTTCTTATACGAATACATTACTTTTACGCAACAAAACAAATCGGTGTCTGTTTCAAAACTTATCGGCGATTGTTCTTATTCTAAAATCTTCTTTATCTATGATTTTGCAATTGACTTCCGCGTCTAAATTATGAACTTTTCTATGCATTTCATTTTTGATAAATGAAACCGAAACTTGTCGGGTATTGTTTCTATATTTCTTTGATTTTGCAATTGACTTCCGCATCTGAATTATGAATATTTCTATGCATTACATTATTGAATCGAACGATAAAATATGCAAATGTTCGATATGCTATGACCGCAAAAAAGTGAAAATACTGACTGAGTGGGTCTTTGAGAATAATTACTATATTTTGCAGTAAGGTATTTAGAACATTCGATACGATCAGTATCAGCTTTCATTTATGCTTTGAATATTTAACTGGAGGTTAGGTTACGTTAGGTTGATCGACGCGAAGGGATATCTCGGTTAACCGGGAATTAGTTTAGCAGCTAATGAATTTTTACGGCTTGACTTCTCAATCGGTTTTCATAAATTCTCAATGAGCGTAAGCGTGCGACTCCCCCAGCTCCTAGCTCCCAGTTTCCAGCGTAGGAATGATCGTTCGACTCTTGGTACCGGTACGTCGCCTCGTAACTAAAGATAAATAATATGCTAGGTGGTTAGTAGGTGTAGATACATACGTCCAAGTCCAGATGTCGTCCTGATAAAAAAGGGTTACCTTGAGTCAATACGGCTCATCAAAAAGAACTAGCTCAATTGTGCGGTTCGCTTATGAAGGAGTCATCAATAGCGTGGTGGTTTAGATATGTAACGAATGAATCCGGTATTTTAACATGTTTTAGAGCTGTAACATCGTTCAATTCAACTTGACTCTTTCTAAGATAAGATATACCTAGGTATTGAAGAATATTAGAGATGTTAGCATCCAGAATTGCAAAAAGAATTACAGAGTGTTCCAGATAACGCAATCACGAAAAGTATTCAATCAATAAAGGTCGATTTAATTTTAATAGGTCATAGTCATTAGTTGTGAGTCACCACTTAGAAGTTCTAGTTACATGTTTAGTGTTTTTTTTTAATGTGAATACGTCACACGAGCCCAACTGCTCTCAGTTGTACGGAGCCAGCGGGACTATTGCAACCCCAATTGGGGTATGTTGCGGGGCTGTAAGGAGTGGGACGGGAAATTATGTGTATCTATTTACAGGCACGTTTCGATTAGGATTGGTAATTTTTCACTGAAAGATTTAATCGAGTTCTGTTATTATTTCAGTTGGTTGAAGCAATCGACCCATAATGATATAATAACAGAACTTGAAAATAAACTTTGAAATTTGATGAATTGTTCAAAGTTTTGTTATTATTTCAGTCATGTAAAACAAATAGCCAATAATCATGTAATAACAGAACTTGAAAATACCTGTAAACAACTTGGACATCAAATATTTCAGTCATATAAAACAAATGGCCAATAATCATGTTATAACCGAACTTGAAAAAACCTATAAACAACTTGAACATTAAATCGAAATTTGATGAATTGTTTAAATTGTGCGCAACAACTGGCCCTCTAAGAGTCTAAGGTCCTTACTAATAAACGTGTTATACATGGTGACCGGGTATCTCATCAAATGACAGTTCAGTTGATACCTACAAAAAGTGACATAAAGTCATGAAAAGTGATGAAACAAAAACTAGGTTAAATAGGTTACATAGGTAAATATTAAACCTAGTTTTTGTTTCTTCACTTTTAATGACTCTATATCACTATTAAAGGTTTGTTTAGTGGTCATTTTGATGAAATATCATGGAACTATTATATAAATATTTTGGTATATAAAAAGATTTTTGTATGAACTGATATGACGATTTCAAATAATTATCTGATCTACCTTGCGTGGGCAAACTGATGTTCAAACCGATTAAATATTTGTCCACGTTAATAACATTAGATTTCTATTTTACAAATTTCTCTAAAAACACCATATTTGTGTATTATTTATTGTCTTTCGGTGCCTACACAAGATGAAATCTGAAGAATTCTGAAATCTGGGGCGCCGGTTTTCTATTCTAAACACATTACCTTCCAATAAAATCTAAGCATTATCAGTGAGAGAAAATCGGATCTATTTACTATCTTAATACAATAAAAGAGGATTCATTATATAATCTATCAGCTTACAAGAGAGGTCATACTAATCACGGGATACTTGATTCAATTCAAATTAAAAAAATGAGCTTATTCAATCAATTTTCCGATTTTATTAAAGCTAGATAGGTGAAGGTCTCCGTGGTCGAGGGGTAAAGGCTCTCGATTAGCAATTCGAAGGTCGCGGCTTCAAATCCCTGCATGCGCAAAAAAAATGTTTTGATTAATTTGTGTTATTTCACAATTTACTAATTTAAAATAATATACAGGGTGTATCGGCAAGTACCCGACAAACTTTAACCAGCTATTCCTCAGCACATTTGGAGTAAAAAATGTAATGGGCGCTTTGCTGTCCGGTAACATTTTTTTCCATTAAAAACAAAAAATAAATGAAAAATCCACACTCCGTCACTGTCATTTGAATTGTTTTTCGTGTTCAACAGCTGTTATTAGCAAGTGTGTCAAAAAGTGTCCTCGCTCTTTCGTACACACTAAATAATAATAGTTAAAAATGAGACGAATGGTGCCGTGCCATTTCGTTGTGATTGTAAAAGCGCGCCAACGTAGGTACGTACGTACATTATTCAACGAAACTCGAACAAAATATTGCCAGACGGGTTTTCAAACTTTTACAAAGGATAAAACATTGGTGACATGTGGTGAAAATATGAATGGTAATTTTTTATTAAAAAAAAGTGTTACCGGACAGCAAAGCGCCCATAACATTTTTTACTCCAAATGTGCTAAGGAATAGCTGGTTAAAGTTTGTCGGGTACGTGCCGATACACCCTGTATAGTATATTTCTGGAGTGGAAGATACTCTTATCGCCCTTGTGTTAAGATCACCATTCAGGAATGAAATGTTGCTTGAAATGGCCTTTGCCGTGTTTGGTGACCACAGCTGAATAGACAAGTACTTCCTCACCTTCCTCCTCCTCATATCTTTTCCCTCCCCACTACCTTCAGCTTCACAACACACTGCCTGGGGCTGCCATAGTCTCACTGGCTCCAGACGGTTGGGCGCAGTTGGAACTCTTGTGAGATTTCACATAAATAACAAATATATTCTGGCGTTGAAGGGAGTAAGAATGGGAAGGAGATGGGCTGTTTAAATCTAGTCACTAAACACGGCAAAAGCCATTTCAAGCAACGTTTCAATTGGTGGTCTTTCACCAGGGTGCTTGCTACTCATAGTATTATCAACAATTAGTTAACTTAGGCAATTGATCTAACTACAAAATTAACAACAATTTCTGTCTTCGTATATACTTAATAGAAAGTAATTTGTTAGCAAAACGTTCGTTAGTAAGTCACGAAGACATTATTTGAGCCCTGCCAGGAAATGAGCAAATTTGCTCCTCTTCATGTATAAGTAATACTTAAATTTTAATGCCAAGTAATCGGTCATATAATGCGGTAGAATTGAGATTATCGTATTGATTTCTTGTGCGGTGAGATGATGCCGCGTTAGTGGGATGCGGGTAATTTTATATCATGCACTAGATGACTAGATAGATTACCCATCGTAAATGATGGAAAAGTCATTAGAAAACATAATTTAATGATCAATTTAACCTTTTGAAAGTATTTTATAATAGGCTGCCATCTTTTGATAATTTGATGAAGCTTATTAATAGTTTTCGGCCAATAGATGGCCAACCTTTCCCACAAAGTTAAGGTGGCGATAGGTTTGTGCAGCAATTTTTATCTATGGATTTTAAGAAAACGCGTGGGAAGGGGTCGAACAATAGGCTTGATGACTTGTGGAAAATACTGTAGGATGGCGTAGCTTTTCGACGCGGCAGCTTGAGTTAGTACGTGGGACGGATAGTCAGCCATAGACGCCAGTTTGACAGTAAAAAGCTGCAATTCAATAAAGGAGAATTAAAAGTTTCATATCTGGGTTTACCAAATAACGCCGAATTTCGATTAAATTATAGCATTTATTGATTATTAACGGCATAACTCAACTCTTTTTTTTGCTGAGCGTCCTCTTTTCTTCAACAGGATCTTTATTGTGATTCAACTTCTGATTAAAAATTAACAAATAGTGACATCAGACAAAATTATTTATTTAAATTATTAGATTTATTACACCACACCCACAAAATTTATTATATTGAATTCCTTATTAACAATAAATCATTGCATTCAAAACGGTACACGCAATCTAAAAGCCTATAGGTAGGTATATTTGACCCCTTCATATTTTTACCAGTCTGTGACTCAGCAACAAGATATTAGGTCATTGCCTAAGAGGCCTTGATTTCTCATGGAGCCAATGCTCGCTCAACTTCCTCGAATTACGCATTATAGCATTGATAACGCATGCTAAAATTGTAGTATATATCCTCAACATATTAAGTAGCAAAACTTATCAGTGTAGTTACCTTAGGGTTGGGTATATCAATTCAAGTTATGAGCTACCTGCATTCATTTTTGTACCTACCGGCTGCGCCAGTTTGTTGTAACTCAGGGCTTCTCTCATAATTCTTTAAATAAAAACTCCGAGGTGTACAAAAAACTTTAGACTTTAGGCTTATTTAGTAGCCGGTAGGAATTGTTCTGGTCCTCGACCTTTATTTACTATAGACCCAATCCCTGCATTATCGACAGCTATAATAACACGCAATTTATGGGTAACCTCTTAAACTACACCCTAGTGCCATCTATGAGTAACCTCTTAAACTACTCTCTAGGATATCTCAATTTCAAATTTAATATAGGAATAAAAAAGGGAATATTGGATGGAAAACGTCCCATTTCATTGCTTCAAAACCTATTCTAGTGCAGTTGAGGAACGGCTGCGCGGACTTTTTCATATAAAACCTAATTTTAAATTTGAGGCCAAAACACACAATCAAACTGTTTTTTTTTTAATCAAAAGGAATAGCAAATATCTGGTAAGTATGTGAGCTATTTTATTAAGGTATTTGTGTAATAAATGATTTTAGAGACAACTTTGACTCAAGTCACCACTTGTAGTGCACAATCGCTAACATACCGTTTTATGGGTTAGACAAATTGTTTATTATCGCGGATATTCAAAATGTTACATTTTCATAAAATGCTGCTGCTTTTAAAATACGAAAATCAACAAAATGGACTTGTAAATCTCTTCCGAACAGATTTTTTGTTAATGTAAGTGGCCCATTGTGGCCGGAATCAAACTGACTAAAAAAAACTGTAAACTGGTTTATGTATCATTGGTTTTAACAGAAACATTGGTCAATCAGTCAGAATTAGTCTAAGGTGAATTATTAAGTAACAGATTCATATCCTATTATTAATCTGCTCTTTAAAAATGAATGATTGAACTATTTATACATTTGACATTTGTCTAGCGATGACAAATTATGAAATTTAGCAACAGGATACAAACATAACTGTTATCTATGTCAAACCAAAGATAATTTGCAAAGATGCGTAATATGTACTACGGGATTATTTTCGTCTTTGATTTAAGATTGGGTGTTTGAAACTTTTCATTTCCATTTAGAAAAAATTACATAACTAAATTTCTAAATAAAGTATCATTCTTGATTTTAACGTAGTTATCAGTAAAGGCAATAAAAATATATCAGCATAAGTAAGTGATAGGCCGAAACCGGTTAAGGCCAATAAATAAAAGTTTTAAATCATTTCACTCTATATCCTAATAAATACAGGCAAATAATTTTGAAAATTACACATTTTTGTATTTGTGTACACCGAAGGTTTCAAAACAAAAATTCCAACCAATTTGGAACTTCCAAACGCCCGAAGATACCATATTTGTTGATCCATCCATCAGCACTACACAAGCAAGGGACACTTTAAAATGATTTACCTGTACGAGTCTATGGTCATATTTTATTCTTATACCCTTTCTTGAAAATCGTGATGTGCATTGAAATTTTAGTACCTAGCCATGCACTAAATTAATAGATTCCCATCTACGTCGTTCATTGTCTATGCAAAACGTTGCAAAGCACAACAATAAATTTGAAAAGAGAATGGTGACGGGATTATCAACTAACAAAAATAATAGTATTGCCATTACAAAACACAAGAAATGTTTTAAAACTGGTAGGTACCAATTAGGTACCGATGTCTTTTTATTTTGGATTTTGATCGATTGGTTTGGCGTCGCTCGTCTTCCCACCATTTAATCATGATAATTATAATTCTATTGTCATGATATTCGGGGAACGTTGCGGATTCGTTAGTCAGTGTTGCCTTTCTCTTGAATAGTTTCCGACGAGGTTGGCATTACCCATATCGAGGCTTTTACTTTCTAGACTTTATCGCTGCCCACATTGCTGGCAACCCCGAGAGGGGTATTCTACTTATAACATAAAAGCAAAGCAATGTTAAAATGAAAACAATATTAAACACGTGTCTTGCCATACATTTAAATAAAAAAATATATTGTTTCTGTATTTTTTCGCAAAGGGAATATAGATATATTTGTTTAGTACCCTAGGAATCTAACATAACCTAACATAAACGGACGTATTCTAAGCTATCATAATTTTGAATAGTACCTATTATTATAACCATAGTTTATCAACTCTGTGGGTGGAAGGTACTTTCAGTATATCACTGGTTAATAATAATATAATAAGAATTTATTCCAAATACCACAAAATTAAATTAAAAAAACATTAAATACCACAGTAATAATTAATTGGATATACAGGGTGTCCGGGAGTAAAGTGCACAACTTCGGGAGGTGATTCTACATGGTGGTAGAAGTAAAAAAGATTTTAAAAAACTTTTTCTACATTCCATTTTTTAACATTCAAAAATATTTTTTCGTGGAAGATTATTTTTCCATACAAATAATTCAACATGTCTTACCTGAAAACTACTTTAAAACGTTAGAATTTTGAAAAAGTAACTATTGCCCTAACTAGCACCCTTGAGGTGATTATGCACAAAACGGCGCTATACAAATCATCCAAATATTAGTTTTTTAACTTGTAATATTATGTAGAATCACCTACCGAAGTTGGTTCACTTTACCCTTAGGACACTGTAGTGCACATGTATTATTTGAATAAATAAATTTCTTGTAAAAAATAATCAAAATGAATAATATTTTTTTAAAGGTATCCTTCCTATCATAGATATAATTCCTATTCTTCCTTTTTCGATTCCCTTATTCGCCTCACATTAATAACTTACGAACTCTCACTTTAGCTTTTGTGAACGGAGTATGATTAAATTTCTTTACTGTTTTAATAATATATTTTTGGTGATCAGGGGTGAAGGCACGAAATAAAAGAAAGTTGTTGAAGGTCACATGTGTTTATTGGTGATTCAGTTGCCGTGACGAGGAGATGACGCTGGACAGAAGAATATACCGGATGCTGGCTGATGATGGCAGGTCAAGCGCGGGTCGGTGAGTCGACGCCGGGCGCTGGTGACCGGGACTCGATGGAGGTCAGGCACTGGCGAAGAACGTAGGTCTTCAGGCACTCCAGTGCTGACGAGACGGCCGAAGGTGCGACGGACCTTATAGGCGGTTGAACGGGAACGGCGTGACCAGTGAGGATGCAGCGTGTCCTCGTGGTGGTCATGGTAGCGTGGAAGAAGCGCTGGTCAGAGACACTGGAACCAGGGCGCTTGTAATCCGAGTAGTGCTTGCCAGGAACGGCGATCTGGACAAGGCACTAAGATGATGTCCCGATAGAGTCCATGATGATAGGGGCGAAGCCGGGTACGTGTCCTTCGCGCTAGTGTGAGCGCGGGTGATCACTCGTTGATCCTTGTAGGCTGACGGTGGAACGGTAACTGATGACTGACTGACTGACTCGCTGCGTCGGGCTTATTTATACTACTCGGCCGACGGCGGCAGTAGGTAGGTGGATGGCAACTAAATTCTAGGCACTCGCACAGACTGTGTGTTTCGGGAACCTTCGATAGTGCGGCGATTATGCATAGGCCGTAGACTCGAACCTTCTGGCGAGTTCTCGTAGTATCCCAGACGAACTGCAGTATTATTGTCGCGAGTAGATACTTGAAACAGGTAGGTCTCGTAGTACGTAGATTACTTTGTTTACGATTTAACGATGCAAGTAGCAAGTACGTACCTAAGTAGCAAGTAGCAGTTTATTATTAATTATTTAATCTGGATAATTCGACGCCACATATTTAAACATCAATTGTTATAATTTTTGTAGCAATGTAGAATACCCATTATCGAATGCATTCACTTAATGAAGAAGAAAGGTTATTAGCGGATTCACGATTTGCATCAATGGACATACACATAAATTATTATAAAGTACCTACCAACTATATCCGCACGATGGTGCTCGCTGTTCACCCACGTTCATAATAATATATTACATATTATGGTGATTACGTATTGTTTGGCGGTCCGTCCTCTCTGCCTACCCCTGCGGGGAAACGGCGTGATGGTTAGTTAGTTAGTTAGTTAGTTATGGTGATGTATAAAATATTTATTAATTAAATACTTTGAGTAAAAAAACTCATTCTGGCTTTTCCTTTAACCGGGCATTTGTCTTTGTAAAACACATTCTGGCCTTTCCTTTAACCGGGCATTTGTCTATGTAAAACACATTCTGGCCTTTCCTTTAACTGGGCATTTAATAATAATAATAATATTGGACAATTTTTATAGCGCCGCTTTTGTGATATATCACCTCAGGGGCGCTTTACAGTTGATGTATTACAAAAAATATAAATATTACCAAAATAAAGTGAAGTTGTCTGTATAAAACACATTCTGGACTTTCCTTTATCCGGGCATTTGTCTATGTAAAGCACATTCTGGACTTTCCTTTATCCGGGCATTTGTCTATGTAAAACACATTCTGGCCTTTCCTTTAACCGGGCATTTGTCTATCTAGTCTAGATGTTTCAGGGGCTCAAAGTTTGGTAGGGTCACGGAGACGCATTTTTTGCTGGGAAAAATGTGTCACTCATCAAATACCGTGTAACGCCACTGTTGCACTCCATTAGCAACACTACCAATAGTCCTACTCCTAGCGTCCACGAGTGGTCTCTTAAGCCCCGCGAGCCCTGGGCAATGTGGCCAATGGCAATACCATCAGCCATAGCAGATAGGAGAGGATGAATGGCGAATCTCCGGCGCCATAAAACCGGAACCCCCCAGCTAAGGGATGGAAACCCCTACAGAAAAACCCTGGCCCTCCTGGTAGGGGGTTGGGCGAGAGGCTAATAACCTCTCCCTGTAAAAGCAACGCTATTACGAATCCTAACACAGAGCCTCGGACAACAACTGAACTTAGGAAAAGACCCAGCAAACGAAATAAGGACTTGAAAATAGCTACCTGGAACGCAAGGACGCTGTATAGAAGTGGAGCCCTAGGAGAGATCACTAGGGAGATGACGAAATATAAAATTGACATAATGGCGGTGCAAGAAACCAGATGGATAGGATCTGAGCCATTTGACACAAGAACGCATACGATACTGCATAGTGGAAATGAAAGACATCATAAATTCGGAGTGGCCTTCATTGTGGACCGGAAAATGGGAAAATGCATATTAGACTTTAAACCCATTAATGAAAGAATGTGCAGCTTACGCATAAAAACGAAGTTTTTCAACGTAACATTGATCAACGTACATGCTGAAACGGAAGATAAAGAGGACATAATGAAAGATACATACTATCAGAAACTCGAACAGGTCTACGACACATTACCATCGAACGACATTAAGATGGTAATTGGAGACTTTAACGCCAAGATAGGACAGGATCCTCTGCTCCAACACATTGCAGGAATGAACAGTCTACACAAGCACGCTAACAATAATGGAACCCGAGTGATTGATTTCGCAGAATCAAGAAACCTAATCGTGGCCTCGACTCAATTTCCAAGAAAAGACATACACAAACGGACCTGGACGTCGCCAGATGGTAGACACCATAACCAAATTGATCATGTCCTGATAGAAAGAAGGGGGGCAACGAGCATCACAAACGTAAGGACGTATAGGGGTGCCAACTGTGATTCAGACCACTACATGGTGGTGGCCACCTATAGGAGCCGAATTGCAAACAACAGGACACAAAAATCACCAACTATTCCAAAAATCAATACGGAAGCTCTAAAAACACCAGAAGGCAAAGAGCAGTATCACAACGCCCTTGTAAATAGACTACCAGATCAGATCACTGAGCAGAACTCCCAAGAATCACTCGAAAAAGATTGGAATGATATAAAAGAAGCAATCGTAAGAGCAGTGGAATCAAGTGTCGGAAACATGCCCAGACAGCCCAGGAACCCGTGGTTTGATGAAGAGTGTGAAAGAAAGATAGCTGAAAAGAATATACTCAGAAAGAAGTACTTGGAAACGTCAACAAGAAACAAAAAACAGGCGTACGAACAAGCGAGAAAAGAAACGAATAAGCTGATACGGGGAAAGAAAAGAAAATTCTTGAATGATATACTGCTAAAAATGGAACAGGACTTTGTCAATAATAATCCTAGAGAAGCATATAGGGGAGTAAACTTCTTCAAGAAGGGTTTCAAACCGAATACAACACTATGCAAAGACGCTGATGGATCAATTATATCAGATAAGGAACAAATAAAAACAGTGTGGAAAAACTACGTCTATAAACTTCTCAACCCTAATAGCGACCTGAGAAGTCACCCTACCAACATCCCCACTGAATCAAGTAATGAAGAATCAGCGAATCCACCAACAATGCAAGAAATAAATGCTGCACTAAAGAAACTTAAAAACAACAAATCACCTGGGAAAGACAACCTCCCGGCAGAGTTGTTCAAATATGGAAATGAGCATCTGAGAAATCTGCTACTCAATTTAATAACTAAAATATGGACACTGGAAAAAATCCCAGAGGAATGGCAAATAAGCATAATATGCCCAATTCACAAGAAAGGTGATAAATTAAAATGCGAAAATCATAGAGGCATATCACTCCTATGCACAGCATATAAAATCTACACCATGATACTGAAACAAAGAATTGATAAATATGCAGAAAACCTACTGGGAGAGTATCAGGCAGGCTTCCGCACCGGTAGATCCACAACAGACCAACTGTTCACCGTCAGACAGATCTTGGCAAAGTGCTGGGAATTTGACATAGACATACACCAACTATTCATTGATTTCAAGCAAGCATATGATAGCATAGATCGGGAGTGTCTATATGACATACTACTACAATTCCAGATTCCACCTAAATTGGTTAGGCTCATAAAAGCCACAATGTCAGACTCAAGATGTCAGGTCAAAATAGACGGAGAATTGTCGGAAGAATTTACAGTATCACAGGGACTTAAACAGGGGGACAGTCTGGCTCCCACTCTCTTCAACATTGTGCTCGAACATGTAATACGAAAAACACTAATAGACACTGGCTCCAATATTTGTTTCAAGAGCAGTCAAGTTGTCGGATATGCGGATGACATCAACATTGTCGGAAGATCAATTTCAGCCATTAAGGAGGTCTTCGACCCTTTAGAAATAGCGGCGCGGGAAGTAGGACTGCGAGTTAATGTTGACAAAACAAAAATGATGGTACAGAGCAGGAACCCTTCGCACAGAAGAAGAAGTAGTGCACTATTTAAAGACAACTACTCATACGAAGTGGTCGATCAATTCACCTACCTGGGCTCCAGCCTGACAGAGAACAATGAGGATCCAGCAGAAATCAGAAGAAGAATCACAGCAGCCAACAAAACATACTTCTCTTTGGTGCCAGTGTTTAAGTCACGTAGTGTCCACAGAAAAACCAAAATAACCATATATAAGACCATTGTAAGAACTGTATTGGCATATGGATGTGAGGCGCTGACACTGACAGTAAAGATGGCTGAAATGCTGGATACTTTTGAAAGAAAGGTGCTGAGAAGAATATGTGGACCGGTGAAAGAGGACGAACAGTGGCGTATCCGGCACAATAGAGAATTGTACGATATATATAAGGCCCCTAGCATCTCTGCACACATGAGACTCCTCAGGCTGAGATGGGCTGGTCATGTACAGAGAATGCCGGATACACGCGTCCCAAAAAGAATTCTGACTGGTCACCCAGGTGGAAAGAGAAAAGTGGGAAGACCCAGACTGAGGTGGGAAGATGAGGTAAGAGGGGATGCAGCACAGCTTCTCCAGGTGACAAACTGGAAGTCAGCCGCTGAGGACAGGAGGAGTTGGAGGCGACTGTTGCAGGAGGCCAAAGCTCGATATGGGCTGTAGCGCCATCGAAGAAGAAGAAGTCTAGATGTTTCATGCCTGTAAAAATGCTTTGAAGCATGACATCTTCTACTTAGGAACCCTTTTTAAACACATCTATTTGAATTTAACTTTTGTTATCTATAATGCATTAATGCAAATCTTTGAAGCGGAAATTAACACACTTCCCGAAATCCGATTGAGCTGAAAGTCGGCAAATCGTTGTCGATGACAATGCATTCTATCAACGTTTAAGGGTAATCACGTATATACGGGCAGTTAATACAGGAAACAAATGTCGGTACTACCCGGTCGGCATTTGGCGAGGTTATAGGCGTGGTTGACTCCAGTCCCTGGGAAGGAAGGTACAATCCTCAGCCAATTAATTTATTTACTAGCTTTACCCCGCCACGCGTTGCTGTGGCTGTTGCTTTTACGTCCAACAAATGGCGCTGTTTTTTAAAAAGCGTTATTTTACCTATCACACCAGGTGACATCTATATAATATACATAGGTATATAAAAACACACGTGTATTCAAATGCAACGTTGTATCAAAACTTCAAAGCAATCGGGGAAGAACTTTCAGAGATTTAAGATTTTGAACAAACGAACAATCACATTTTTATTTTTATACATAGATTGTTTTTAAAATACATCTAAAAATAGATGTAGTAATAGTTAAAAAAACTTTGTCTTTTTTGGGGTTGTTTTTTTTTAATCAAAAAATTTAAGAAAATGGATGTTAAATCATCAAAAGGGTGCTAATACAATACTGAGACAGGCTGAAGGAAGACTTTTAGACGCAATGTCGTTGATTGAAAGAATCTTATAGGTAAATAGTTAAAGATTGTGGTCTGATGGGTAAATATTTTGATGACCATGTACTTACGAGTATATCCCCATTGTACCGTACCTAACAATGACTCGCACCAACACTTTCAATAAATTAATGTCCTTCCATTGTTGTGGTCAAAGTTTAAAGGTGCCTCAATTCTTGTGCTGGAAGATTTTACGTGTAGTAATTTCTCAACAACGTATTGTGTCATTTAATGCATCTACTTTCCTTTTACAATCGGGGGTTTAGGAACACAGGGGCCTATCTACAAAAACATAGTTTTGAGATAAACGCAAATAAAGATTGTCATGCTCATACGCACACATATAAGATTTGTAACAAGGTGTGTGTGCATCACTTTACTTACATCGCATCTATGGTCTTGGTGTGTGGGACCTTTAAGTACCTAAACATTGTCATTTTGATATTGG